>NC_067134.1:21269740-21570338 GCF_021347895.1 Acanthochromis polyacanthus | reverse complement strand
CTTTTACAAGCAGCATGACAGGAGAGATGGCAACCGACGCTAGGATTTCACGTTTGTCCCGCGCGACGTCTCGCCTGCAAACACATTCTGGCACAAGCATGAAGTGGTTGTCACATTAAGAATATCCCAGTTTAAGCCTACAAGTCAGCTTAGAAGACACTCTCATAGCCTTAAGGAAATACCTGCACTGCTCTCAGGAATTTAGGGATGTATGACTTGCTCAAGGACTTTGTGTTGCTACTTCTTTTTTAGTTTTTTTTTTTTCTCAGGGTGGGACGAGCATGTCTCATTCAATACCCCCACCCAGAATTCCCAAACGCAGACTGAAAATGGCAAGCCTCCAGTCCGTTAAATTACTGCTGCCAAACAGTGATTTGAAAATTTGCATGTTTTTCATGTGGCGGGGTTCATGGATCCTTTTAAAATTCATTCCATATGATCTCAGTGAGGATACTTTTTAATTCTCCTGGAGACACACTGCTTTTAGTCATCTGACACAAGCTGCTGTACTTCACCCTCACGCCGTCCTGCGGGTCAAAATCGACCCGGTTTAAAGTTTGAAAATGTGGAAAAAATATATATATTTCAACATGTCAACATTTTTGGGAAATCTTTGAACATTTTTTGGTGGAAAAAAGAAATGTTAAAAATGTTTCTGAAGAACATTCCCATTTTTGTGAATGTTCTTCAAGAAAATATAAGAAGTCTTACTGATATATATGTAACAACTTTAGATATTTTTAGGATTTTTTTGGAAGATTTTTACTCATTTCTTGAAAATATTTACAAAAATTTTCTTGTCAAATTTGGAGAATTTTTTTAATAAAAATTTTAAGGGAAACTTTTACGGAATTATTGGAATTTTCTTTCTGAAGGTTTTGTAAATTTTCAGAAATTTTGGGATTTTTTTTTGCTGAATTTTTGGATTTTTTTTCAGACAAGGAAACAATATTTTTTGGTGCCTGTTAATGAGGACAACAGGAGGGTTAATACTGATAGCTGTATATTTTTGATATGAGCACTTTTATTGTCCTGCACATTTGAAAAGATTGACACTAGAGCCAGGACATGGCCAGTTTAGCTTAGCTCAAAGACTAGAAATAAAAATAAAGCTATTGCACAATTAAGTTGGAGCTGAGCTCGGTCTGCACACACACAAACACACACTGGGTTTATCGGTGTGGCCCTCACAACTGTGCCACACTGCATCCATCACAGCTCGTCTCCACCAGATCACAGCTCGGGCTGGAAAATGGAGCTGATGAGGTGGCGAGAGATATTTATGAGGATCCTCGTAACCGGCCAGAACAGATCCCAGGCAGATGACTCCGAACCCGGGCAGCTCCGCTTTTTTTATTTTTTCCACGATAGCACTTAACATGTTACGTCCAGCTGTCACTGAGGGGAGTTTTACTGCGCGGAGTCGTCTGAAGCAACACAGTTCATCAGCGAGAGGTTGTTTTTGAAAGACTGCAGCGACTGTGAGCTTGAATATATTCTCATGTGGGCACTTACGCGACACACAAACAATGCAGCAGTGAAAACAGCTTTCAAAGGAAGCGCTCCCTCCGTGGTTGACAGCAAAGCCTGGCGCACATTGTCTTTGATGGAGTTTGTGGATGAAGAGAAATAAACCTCAGTCCCCACCAGGCATCCCTCTGTGTGGCTGAGACATTACTATTATTTCCTCCTGTTGCACGCATGTCATTCATTTTTATAAAGTTAATATTTAAAGCTCATTTTGACTGCAGTGAAACCACACAATAGGAGGTCATAAAGCTGCACTGACAAACCTGCATTAAACACTTGTCTATTTTTCATGAATTGAGCAAGAAGAAATAAAAAAAAATACAAGACTAATGGAAACCAATCACAGCGCTCGAGCAATTTTTGTCATCCTTTTCCAGCGACTGCTCAAGCAAGTCACGATGTGAGGGAGGAAATGAGCTCAGCAAGCTCTGGGAGGAAAAAAACAAAACAAAAAAAAACAGGCATGTCAGAGTAAGTTACTGTGAGGAAAGAAAAGAGTGACAGTGAGAAAGAGCCAGTGTGATTTGGTCTTCTGTCATCTGCCTTCTGGATCCCTGTACACAAAACATGTTGCGATTGAAAGAGGGAAAGAGCGAGGGAGAGAAAGACAGAATCCCTCTAATCCATCTGGCATCCTTATGCTGCTGTTTAGGCCCCGTGGTGACTTCAGAGATAGAAGATGAGCATGAAAGGGAATTACAGCGAAGCCCCTTTCACTGATTCCAAAAAATCTGCTCCAAATTACTTTGAGAGCAAATATCAACTTAAACAGGCTGCCTCTCCCTTCTCCCTCTCTCTCCGAGTTCACGACTTCCTCTGCAAACAAGGCCAAAAGTGGGATGGGATGAGAACCAGCAGCCATTTGAGTCCCCCACTGATGGATCGAACATGGCACTTATGCTAATTCGCCTGGTTTTTTGGCGAGCACCGCGTGCATTCTTACCCAGCCGAGACTCCATTTGGAATGTGCAGTTGTGGCAGTAAAGCAAAACGCTCGAAGATGCTGCCGTCGCTGCCGCTGCTTAGGCCCCAAACTGGTTCTGCTTAGCGATCGTAGTGGGATGGCAAGCAGACTTTGTGGCCACAGTGGAAACAGCACACATAGCTACAGGCGGGCGGTCAAGCTCAGAGTGGAAGTACAAGCAGGATGCCGGGATAAAAGAGACTCTCAGTCAATTCTGATCTCTGATTAGGACCAAATTAAAATGAAAGTGATGTCACATTGCGACTCTGACAACAGCTGGTATGGGGCTTCCTGTTTGGGGTTCTCAAAAATCACGAACATGCTTTAGATCAAATGCTCGAAACAGAAGAAATACAGTTGAAAACAGTGTTAAAGAAAACTAAATTTTATCATTTCAGTCTTTAAAAGAAGCAGTTAGCTTTTGTTCTTCAGTCACAATATATATTGTATTATAGAAACAGAAATACTGTCATGTCCAAAGGGTAAAAATAATGGCAAATATCAGTAAAATGGTGAAACTTCATAGTCTCACATTGTAAAAGAACAAATTATTTGTACAACTACAGATTGTTTGACAGTATATGACATAATGACATTATGTGCAGTTTTGGCCTGAATGTCTTGTTTGTTTGTTTGTTTTTTTGCAGTCAACATGCAAATTAATATGTTTTTCTTATATTCTGGTAGATATTATCAAGATTTTTTGCAAAACCGGGCACTCTGTCAAATAACAGCTAAAAAAAATACCATTTTACAATCCATCATTACATAAATAAATACACATATTGGCTGAGCTAAAGACAGCAAAATAGTGTACTATTACAATCAACACCTTAAAAGAATTAGTTTAATGTGGAAATTTACATCTTTGGCCTATTCTGCGATGGTTAACAAGTGAATGTGACATTTTTCTTTGTTTTGATTCATCTGTAATATAAGAAAACAGAAATTCTGTAAAACAGTAGTAAAATGTTGTAAAATATGAGTTAAAACAGTTAAAAAACATAAATTCCATACAGTGCATCTACTTGTTGCCGTAACAGAGAAGAGTGAAACAGCAGTTGGAGAAAAAAGCACTAAAACACTTGATAGAAATGTGCCCTGCTGTGGTCTTTCTATTATCTAAACACACATCTGCTCTGATTGATATGCTTGAAGTGGGCCAATTTCACCTCCCTGCGTGATGTGATAGCCATTTATTTGTTCAGCTTTAATTGTTGAAGCTCCTGTCAGGGAGGCAGGGGGAGCGCAGCTGTGGAGAGGTGACACATTGGCAAAGAACCAGGACGATTCCATACCGTCCCAAAGCCCGCGTTCGAATTAGCATGAGACCAAATCAAAGAACTCCTCCATCAATACGTGGAGGTGTCAGATGATGTGTGATAAAGGCAATCCGCACCTCTTGGCTATTACAGCCATTCAAGTGTAATGTATATTTTGAACAGGAGTTTGATCTCTTTACACTGCAAATGACATTTTTAGCGTTGAAGCTGCAACACAATCTCTCTCACACACACAATGAACGATAAATACGTTGGAGGCTTGTCCACATGTCTTGTATTCCTGCTCGGACTGACAGATACAATTGCATACATATGCAATCGTGCTCCTTAAGCTTAATTTGAAGGCACTTGAAGGTCAAGGATTTCTTTCAATCCAAAAATAAGAATTCTGACAAGGGGAACGTCTTTATCTGCCGTCATGAAAACAATCTGAAAATTATTTGAATTAAAAGTGAAGGAACTGCATGAACATCTGGGAGCCGATTGCTGGCAAGTTTGCTTATGTACAAAACTTTCCCCTCTTCAGGCATGAGAAAATAATAAGTGGAGGGCTGAATTTGTGTCAGCGCGGCTCAGAAAAATAAGATATCATGTCTTGCTGTCGGTTTGATGTCAGCCTCTCTGAGTCGTACCCCAATGCCTCATCCCGTTGAGGTTGAAGCCGAGGCCGACAGAGTAACGGGGGTTCAGCCAGAGTTCATGTCCTCAGCCACTAACCAGCTCTCACTTCCCTCTCTTCATCAGCGCTGTCTCTCTATTTACCTCTTATTTCTCTTCTGTTTGCCTTCTCTGACTTCTCATCAAGTTGTGTAACACAGTGCTCCCAGCGCTGAGCGACGTCTCCTTCAGTGTGTGTTACTCAGCAGAGCCGAGCCAAACCCGCGGGACGGACCTCGCCCAGTCTCAGCGTCCCTCAGATCTGCACCTAGACACTCTGTTTGTGTCTTCATCAAACTGCTGTCAATGCGCTCTGATTTGCGATCGGGAACATATGGCTCGGTCCACATTCTGCTGGTCAAGAACAATCAGCTGAGGCGGCAGGACGACGAATACGATGAGTTTGTTCCAAAAAGAGACGCTGTCTCAAACATGTGAAACACTCTCTCACATATGAGCTTTATTTACTTCCTAACTGGGCAGAACACAAGATGCTTCTTTCAGTTTTACACGTCACAGTTGGTTTATGAGTCATAACGCAGACTGAAAACAGCTTTACATCTTCTAAGGCTCTTTTGTTAAGCCTATGAAAATTACTCAATTAATAGAAAGCTCAGCTAGGGGATTTTTAACGATGCTGACAGTTTGGGAGGGTCTAAAGAAAAATGCATTATGGGAAGTGTAGTACCAACTATTGTTGAAGCTTAAGGCACAGACTAAAAGGCAGGATATGAAAGCCTGTGCTATATTGGTATGGACCATTTTTAAATGTCTTCGAGATGGTTGAAGCATCGTATTAGCTTCCTTTCTTTGGAGTTTTTCTGAGCACATCTAACCAGGAAAAAGGACTGCATATCTCATTGGGCCTACAAAGACTTTGGGATCTCTCAACAGGAGCTGGAAAATGTTGCTGGGCAGACCAACATCTGACCGACCCCAGCTAAGCATATGAGAATGGATGGATGCAAGGTGTCCCTCTTTAGGGCAATGTTGACTAAGTATGATAATAAAATAAAAAAGGACCCTAAATACGGTCTCTATGGACATATGTGGAACAGTCCTCTGAATGTGATAATCATTTCTGGATTTGAAAGTAATATCTGTAAACTGCATGTAGATTTGTACCTTTAGACAAGATTGGAAAGTCTAATTTTCTGTTCATTTTAAATAAACAGACAAGATATACAATGAAAACAATAATGTCTCTATGTGCCCATGACTAAATGTCAATAATCCATTTACAAACTACAGTGAAGGTTGTTTGTCCATCCATGGTTGAGTGTAAATTGCTAACAGCTATTTCAACATGGATTTCATCGTGAAAATTTGCCAAAATGTCAACAAATGTAGGCTAAAAAACAGGGGCCAGCTTCACCTAGTAGAGTGGCCTCTATATAATTACTATATATCTGTTGTCATTATTATTATATATCCGTTCTATGTGTAATAGATAAATTAATCTCCACTTAGATAAGTATCAGCTGGAAAGCCAAAACACACAAAAACATGTTTGTTTGTTTTTTAATTCAATTGTCAATAAATTCAGGCATGAAGGGGTTAAACACGTCTACAGCCACGTTAGCATCTCAGTGAGACCATAAATTTGAGCTAAATACCAACATTGGTATGCCAATATTCTCATGTCAACAATTACAAGACTTGAAGCTTGAATGATTACCATTATACTAGCTTAGCATGCTAACATCTGTTCGTAACTGCACTTAACTTTGATGTTAGCTAATTAAAATGTAAACACAATGCTCCACTGTTGTTATTTACTTTGAGGAAAGCGGTTTGAGAAGATGGCAGAACTAAAGCCATTCATCAGAGGCTGATCAAACTTTCTGACTTAATGACATTTTTTAGTCACATTGTGGTCGGTGCAGGGTGGGTTTTTCTCCCCCTGATTTCTTCATTTGCTTCAATCTGTAGCATCCACAGTGTAACCGGACGCCTGCCAAGCTCGCATGCCGTCACAAACCAACCCATCTCTGAACGCTCGGGGCAAAATTGTTTTTCTCACTTGAGCTTTTAGCTCAACCACAGAGTGCTGACAGACTTTCATATGTCTGTCAATATGTCACCGAGGCTGCAAGAACACAAAGTTCTTTTATGGAAAGCTGCTCTGATAGTTTAGCTGACCGATGCCACGTATGTGTGTGCTGGTATGCTACTCGACATCTATTTCCTCCACAAACATGAATCATGCATCATCGAGCGTGCTATTTAAATGAAAAAGAAGAGAGTAAAGTCGTTTTCATTTTCTGATAGATGTGCCATGTTATGTGTCAGATCAGATAAGCAGAAAGCCTGCTCTGACATCTGCATTTGGGATAAGTTGATGCACTGCTTCTCATGCATTCGTATGAAACAGCAAACACGAGCTCGGATTTCTGTTGTGGGTTAGCATGAGATGCACCATTTATTGTGCTCAGATGCATATATTCACAGAAGAAGCTCTTTTAGTCATGGTGGGTCATTTTTTGTCCATATAATAACACATATTAATGACATTAAAAATTGACTCGACACAGTACAGATAGAAGTTCATGAAAATCCACTCAGCTGAAAAGACGAGCGCAATGCAATCCAGGTTTCCTTAATTGAAACGCTCTCCCCCAGCTCCCTGATTAATTTATCCTCCGAACGTGATCTAAATTGACCCATCCAGCCGCAAGGTATACAAGTAGCCGTGCTACTGCAGCAGACTGATATGTCATTAGAGTCCCGCTGTGATCGTGGCCCCGATTTTTTTTAATACGGAGCGACTATCAGGTAACTCCCGCCACACGGAGAATATGAAATTATCCCTCATCAGCGGTAAACACGCATGCCGCCAAGCCCCCCTCCAGCTTTCAGCAAACGCCTTGAAGTATTTAGCAGCTTAAATTGATCTGACTTTGACGGTGATACTCCTGACCGCTGCAGCCTCCCCCCTTCCTCCCTCATCTGCTCTCTTTCTCGCTGCCTGTCTGCATGTGTTTCTCTTTCTGCCTCGCTGTCACTCTCTTTGTACTAAATGATACTAGGTCATGTAACGATTGACAGTCTCTCCTCCAAGGATTTTTTCTTTTTTAAACTGAATTTCCAATATGTCCTTTGCTCCTTTCTGGTGACGTTTTATTTGCTTTACGGTGAATTTCCACTAAATATAGATGTGGAGATGAAAAGTTGTGCATGCAAAGGGGAAAATTTTGCCTTTCCTTGATTTAAAAAAATGATATATTGAGTGTTGCTTGGCACAAAGTCACACGAGTTGACTTGGCCACGGTGACAAGCGAACATAGGCAGTACTTGAGGTGGTAACCTCAGAATATCCTCTCCAATAATGTTCTTAATCTCCCGGCTTTCAACAGTATTCTTGCATGCCAGCAATGATAGAGCTGTGGTGACGGAAAGAATGTGCGTATAGGAAATCAACTCTCACTAAGGGTTAGGTAATAAATGTACAGAACTCTGTTTACAATTAAGACTGGGGCAAATATGCAGAAAATGGTGCAATGAACCCATACTGAGACAGGCTTTATGAAATCATTGATGATATAATTGGGGAAATTAACAAAGTCCTGATATGAATTCAAGATCTTTCCATGTTAACACTTGGTTAAGTACGCATGAAGTGAACACATTCACACTCGAAACTATCCTAATAATGTTTTTTCTGTGAATGTTCTTAAGGAAAACATTAGAAGCTTTGCTGATATGTAATCACTTCAGATATTTTTAGGATTTTTTTTTTGCAAAATTTCTACTCATTTTTGAAAATACGTACAAGAATTTCCTTGTCAAATTTGGGGGATTTATTAAAAAAAAAAATTTTTAAGGGAAACTTTTGAGGAATTACTGGTATTTTCTTCCTGAAATTTTTTGCTGAATTTTTTTTATTTTTCAGACAAGGAAACAATATTTTTTTGTGCCAGAAACGAGGACAACAGGAGGGTTAAGGTTTGGTCACAGTTAAGGTCAGGAAACTAACACAATTTGTGAGGAGACGAGATTCTCCTGCATGAAAATCGAACTTGGATTCTGCTGTACTAAGCAAAAATGAATACATTTCCTGCACTGGTGCTGAATCTAGGCACTGAACATTCATGCAGTGCAGACATTTGTAGTGTGTTAAATTCATCAGGATGCTGCACAAGATGTAGTTTTCTAAATGAGGCTTATGTCCGCATATAACAGTAACTTCAACTCTGGAAAAAGCAAGTTTTCAAGCTGTCTGGGTCAAAATGTGGGGATCTAAACATCATCAACTCTTCATCAGAATAGTCTCCATTCTGTGCCTGCTTCACTTAACCTTTAAAGAACTTATATCATCTTTACAGCTGTTTCTTCTTTATTTACAGATCGCACACAGCCTGCGATAGCTCATCTCTCCAGTTGGGCCCTGTAACTTAAGAGGTGGCTGCCATTTCCACGGTCATATCTGACTGTGCGGCTCACGACGCACCAGATCTGGCTTCTATAAAGACGTAGGATAAGATTACAGCTAAATCAGTCTTGTGGCTTTTCTCTGGGAAAACTTATGAAGTCCTAAAAATCCTCCAGTTATGAGTGGGCCCAGCAGGGCTGCAGAGGAAGGTTCCCTCAAGGAGCGGGGAGTGAAACATAATACAAGCGTCACTGATCCTTCGAATAATAAGGCACTGACAGCGTGGAATGATAGCATGATAACTCATAAGAGCTTTTTAAATCCTACACAGGTACATGACCCTCGCTTTGTAAAGAAGTCATTTTCTATGATATATTCTTCACTAATTCATCTGGCACATGCTTTGTTTTCCTGCTCGCTCTAACTCCGCTCTTCCTTCCATTCTCTCTCCGTTTGATGAAAAGTGGAATTATTTGCACATGGTTTTCGATCTATAGGTATCCTGTCTGGCACTCTTTCATTCAATATGAGTCATGGATAAAAAGGATTGAAGCCCGGGTGCATATAATGAAATGAAGAAGCAGCAGCGTCACTGTTGGTTTACATGAAATCAATTTTGGGAGTAGCAGGGTTCCAATTGGCTGTTCATATAATCAATCACGAAGCAGACAGACGACTTTCATTAGCCTACCGTGACTCTCTCGGTTGCCGGGTAAAAGGGGAAAAAAAATAACATGTTTGCAAAGAACATACAACAGGAATGAAGTGAGGTGCAGATGTCTGTATATATTTAGTCTATCAGCCAAGGTCCTCCAGTGACTTCACATCAAAGCACAGAACAGGGAGCCAAAAGTAACAGTTTCACTTCTCCTTGATCAGCATGTGATAGCTGTTTATTGGCTTTAGAAGTCAGGCGAGGGTGAGGATCAATCCGCCGTGAGAGAGTGGGAGTCCCACTGAGGACGAGGTGTGATTTTATTAAATCAACATGGAACTGAGTTCTGCAAAGGGCCAGTCAATGCCTATCAACTCATCGAGGCAAGCCTCCTTATTCCAAACAGATTTTTTTTCTAATACGTGTCTGACCGCAGGAACATTGGCTTCTGCCCCCTCAGGAGAAGTTTTCCCTCCATGGACCCGTTCTGAAACAATATTTTAGAATACCAAAAATGCCAAATAAATCCAGAAGTATTCAAACAAAGGTGGATACAATTTAAAGCTTCATTCTCGTGCTACTTTCTGCAGCTTTGAATTCAGTATTTTGTTGTAGAGACTCTAACCCTCACCCAACTTCACCTTCCTCTCTAGTAAACTTCAGTGTGCCACATTGGTCCATTCTGGGACTAATTTTGTTTTTATTTTAAGCTCCTATTCGTCACACACATGCCATTCAGCCATAGACTCAGTTTAGATGTACTTCATAAAAAATACAAGCCCAACAGTCAGAACTCAGAGCAACATTTTCATTACTAACATTCAAATCTTTCACTATTTTCAATCCTCCATATGTCCACATTCTTTTTCCAATACAGATTCGATCCTCCTGTGCATGGAAGATACTAGTTTGACACACATTTCTACATGCTATATAAATACAACCATTTACCATTTATTTTATTTTACAGATGTTTTTTTTAGAAATTCTCCATAAAATACCCAAAAGTTGTCCTGTTGGATTCAAGTCAGATGACATACTTGGCCAGGTCACAGTTTTCACTTTGTTGTTCTTTCGAAACTCTTGTGTGATTTTGGCAGCGTGCTTTGGATTGTCCTCATGCTGGAATAGTTTTCTTCTGCCAAGCTGCTGCAGACTGGGAGTCATCCTGTCAGTCAGCATTCTGGTATATCCACAGCTACTAATGATTCCATCTATAAATGTCATTTCTTCAACACCTTTAGCTCCGTATCATCAAACCTCCACCTCTGTGCTTCACTGTTGGGACCGTGGATTCACTGTGGTGGTCTTGGCTAGGTTTAATATCAAACAGATTTATTTTGGGCTCATCTCACCAAAGAATGGTTCGCGATATCCATTAGAAAGAGAAAGCAAGGGCCGTCTTCTGTACGCTGTCCATAGTAGTTGACAATATGCATTGTTGTTCTTGCTGTCTGAACTGTCACAGAAGCTCCAGCTGATAAAACGCCGCTTGTGGTGTCATTTTTTTGTCGATTAATGGTACTACAGCTCGTTCTATACCTCCTGATTACTGCCTATCTGTGTTTTCCTTTTAGTGAGCACTTGCACCCATGAATCGTTCAGCTACAGTAGGCAGAAATGTGGAAAAGACAAAAAAAATAAATAAAAATTGAAGTCCCTCCCACTGGGTGAGTCAGAGAATATGTACGCACTTCAAATGGGCAAAAATAGTGCAAACAAAAGCGACTACTTACTTGTAGTTTCACTCCGCTCTTCTAAGTTGACACCCTCTAGCTAACAACATGCACCAACAAATCCTACTCTTGTTGATCTGTGGTTGGCTAAAGTCTCCTGTCATGGGCTCAATTTTCTAAAGCCTAAAAACAAAGCTAAGGGCAGCAGCAGAAGTCTAGTTTCTTCTCAGACCACCTGAATTACATATGCTGAAAGGTTATAATTTAATTTTGCCCAATGATGCCAGAAAAATAGCGCCCACAGCAGCGTTAACTTAGTCCCATGTGGTCCACATTCCAAACATGTTCAGCATTCTGCAGGAACCAAGGTGCCAGAATGTGAGTTTTTGCTGAGAGGTGTTGCAATCAGAAAACAGCTCACAGACTGAAAGAGATCCTCTGTCGGGAACCTATCGGCTGTTTTTATTGCCAAGTTTAGGACTGTAGAGGCCTGAGCTTTTGCTATTAGGTCAAACCAATTATGATTTCTCACACAAAACCTGCACCTTCTTTTAAAATGCATCTGAAAATGGCCTTCAAATGCTTGAATATGTCTTATCCAAACAGCCAACAAAGGGTTATCTGTCAGACTCCTCAGAGCAGCAGGTGGGCTGAACCTGCATCCCGACGGTCAAACCACTAAACCACCCTTCAGCTTCCATTTCCAGACCAGAAAGTACAGGCTTATTTCAGCATCTTCTAGGAAACAAAATGCCTCTAAATGCATCTTACATCCATGCAGGATTGCTAACCGCTCTGCACTCTGACATTCTAGCAACATTACTTGTGGCTATTTAACCCTCGTGTTGTCCTGCGGGTCAAAACTGACCCGTTTTAAAGTTGGAAAATGTGGAGAAAAATATACATACTTTCACAGTGAAACTTGTGATGTCCACGGTTTCAACATTTCTGGGAAATCTTTGAACATTTTTTAGTGGAAAAAAGCAACGGTAAAAACGTTTCACAGGAACATTTATGGTGAATGTTCTTAAAGAAAATATTAGAAATTTTACTGATAAATAGGTAATCACTTTAGATATTTTTAGGATTTTTTTGAAGATTTTTACTTATTTTTTGAAAACATTTACAAGAATTTTCTTGCCAAATTTGGGGGATTTTTAAAAAAATAAAACTTTAAAAGGAAACTTTTAAAGAATTATTGGAATTTTCGTTCTGAAGGTTTTGCAAATTTTCATACAATTGGGAGATTTTTTTTGCTGAATTTTTGGATTAATTTCAGGCAAGGAAACAATATTTTTTGGTGCCCGTAAATGAAGACAACAGGAGGGTTAATTAGAACAAGAAGACATGAAATGAATATAAATGAACAAAAACGTAATGTGAACTGATTTCTGTCATTAAACTACATTTTTTTATTGGTTGATTGAGAAACTCTATCGCAGCAGGAATTACACACTGTGCGTTTAATGTTACTTTTCCAATACCCCTTTTCTAAGCCTCTATATTACCAGTTGTTTCACAGTGACCTGAAAGTTGGTGGATTCAGTCTGAGAATGATCTGGGAAAGTCTGGACTCCTACTGTACCGCTGCTCCCACCCTCACATTGCTCTCCATATCATGTCATCCCGCTCTGAAGCAAATAAAAAACACCAGGGATACTATTTGGCATTATATTTCCAAGACATATCAAGAGTGTCTCGTCTTTCTCCTCCCCAGGACCTTCATTAGATCAGCTCAGGGTATAACTCACTGTCCGCCAACGATGAACCGACGAACCAAACACTCGTGCGCACACACAGAGTGTATCTCAGAGTGCAGCTGGTAACAATCAGCATGAAGCAGGACTTAATGAAGCTTTGACATAAGAGCTCATACTCTGCTGTCCTGCAGACAGACAATCCTACCTGGGCCCAGACAGTGAAGCAACATTATCTATTCCGGATTTATGGTGAACAAGACATAATTTGTTACTGTCTGATAAAAACACTGCATGCCAAGAGGTCAGATTTTAAAGCTGCTACGTCTGGTAATTAATAACGTCAATATATCACTGTCTAATTACCTGTAGCGTCTGGGTATGGCGACAAACAAATGAGATCATGGCAGAAATGATGTATGACAGAGATAGTTATTTGTCAGCATTAGAGCCACGTTCCATATAAATCCCCTTGTTATTTCCGGTGGGACGAGATGTTGCAACTTGTTCAGAGCATCTCTTTTCTGCTGCCAGAAGAACTCAAAGCATCCTTTATATGAAGCGATCGAGCAGCTCTGCTTTGAAAAAACAGAAACTAATCGAAGCAGCACACAACATTAGATGCAAACACAGGCTGCCAACGGTCTCTGAGGGGCTCTCATTGGCCGGAGTTCCATTTTCGAAGCGCAATATTAATACGTCATGTGCAAAAATAGACTATGAGGAGCGTCTGTTGTATCTTTTTTTGGTTCCCAAGGAGACAAAAGTGTTTCATGTAGTTTTCTCAGATATAGAGGGATCTCAGAGTGCCAAGGCGGGGTGATTTATTTGCTGCAGACTAATGACTCAAAGTGTGATTTATTCATGTCATCAGGTGAGGCATACAGTAGTATTTTATAGGATTCAAATAAATGCTGTGCATGTGTTTGTTTAACCTTTATTCAGGTTTTGCAGAGTTGTCGGTTGAAGGATGTCTTTGCAACACGAGATCTGCCCTTGTCAGATGAATGGCTGGTTAAGTACGTTGGCCACAGCAATGACAGCTGAGACGTACTCGACAGTAAAGTTCAGTCTTCATTATGCCACTAGTCTGCAGTCCAAACATGGGGCCAAAAATAAGAACATGGAGATTTAACGAATGAGAAGGATGCTGACTTTCTGCGAAATTTCTACAAGTCTTCCTTTCTACAGTATCTGAAAATTACAGATTAGTTAGAGACGAAATCAAGGTTAGGAAAAATTATCTTTATATTAGGGGTGTTCCTAATGATTTATTTTACATTTGATTAAACAGAATTTTAAATTTCGGCTTGCTCACAGTTTCTAAAGTAAAAAGCCGTTAAAAAAAACATCAAAATTGAGCACAGTCAATAATCATAACCAATAATGTTAAATATTGTCCAAAAATGATGGTGTGCAGCTGTTTAAGAGCCATTTAAAACATTCACATTCTTCAGTTACCAAGTTGTATTTTAAAAACTGCTGGAATGTGTCACATTTTGCACCAAACATGGCAAAAACTCACTGAAATAAAGATACCAAACAATCACATCCACATGCCTGTGGTGACTGTGGTTGTGAACTGCGGCTGCTGAGTGTTTATACGGCAATTTAGAAACTTTATTTTCATTTTCTTATTCAAATACCGCCAAATCGCACTTTTACTCGTTCACAACATCTGGACATGATGTAAAAATTTGTCCAGCAGCAACTCCATTGTTCTTATATTCAGGTGTGCTCAATAGTCTGGAAATTCCGGTACTTCTCTCTATAACTAATAATCTGCATGTATATGTAAGGAATATTAGCTGATGTATCAATATCAGAATTTATGAAATGAATTTTAAAAATCAGGATCCAAAATTGACCCAGAAATTCCAGCATCAGTCAGGCTCTAGTGTATATCCACCGCTGACCAGCAGAGATTATCATCCATCTGCAAAAAAGGACTACAGCCTTGTTACAGTGATGTGATGTGATGTTGTATGAACAGCACATCATTGCTACACATGAGCTACCTGATATGTGTAGCCACTACAGATGATCCAGAACGTTCAGTTAAAGAAAGAAAAAAGAAAAAAAACAACGCATGCAGTTCTCTGTGTGTTGTTCTCTCGCCACCTGAAGTAAAGCGATGCTTCTCCGGCACAAAAACCCAGGTGTGATCACTCAGCAGCCTGATGGGTTCTGCTGGGCTTCAGGAAAAAGCTCCGGAGTTGAGAAAGATTAATTAGTTAAACTGGGGCAGACATCAGTCTTCTAACAAGTCTGTGCGCTGTCGCCGGGGATGGAGAGGGAGGGCGAGGAGGAGGAGCGGGATGAAGAAGTGTCGCTGAGGCAGGAAACGCTGCAGCCTGAGAAGCTAACCTGAGCGGGCTATGTTTCATTTGTCTTTTGTTGTTCTGTTTCGTTTTAATGCCAGTAACTGGTGGCAGAATAGGATTATTTGGAGGTAATGGGGGAAGGAGGGAGGATCTGAAGCTCATCCCTCACTCTTATCTGGACAGTGAGGGCTGTCAGGTCAAGTGTGCAACCTTCCTGGTGCCACACTAATGATGGTCCCCCCTTCCTCTGGGCTACAAGGTCAAGTCTCCCAACCCCACCTCGCTTTATCATCCATCAGCAGAACCCTGCAGCTCTGACAGTCTTCACCGCGGGTTTTTAAAATCATTTTATTGCACTGGCCACGATCCAATTTACATTCTAAGGCTATCTCTGCACTCGGAGGAAACACAGCTTTTAGTCCAGACAGGAAGTGTTTGCTGAATCTGCATGTTCTTTTGTCAATGATTTGCTGCTTTCACGCCCACTCTTCCATTTGCTGGGAGAAAAGTGCATGATTTTCTTTTGTTCTCCACTAAGGAGCTCCACTGAGGTAATTAGAGGTTCAGGGCCTTGCTTAAGGGCACCTCAGAAATAATTGCTATGAAAAGGTAACCACACTTATTCCTGAGGATGCTGGAAGAGGAAGAAGTGATAAGCAGAAAACACTGTTATTGGTCAGAGCCGCTGTAGAGATTGTGATAAGAGGCTGCAGATGTTTGACTTTGATCTTCAGCAGACGGTGATGGTGTAGTTTCTTTGTTTTTATATGAATGCATTCAGGGTCAGAGACAAACTTTAAACCTGCATCTGTTTCACTCACGAGAAAATGTCCTACTTCATACTGAATCTGCATCACGATTAAACCGGAAGAAGGCAGGAAACATATCAGAAATCAATAGATATAGTCTAGTCTGCTATGCGATTGCTAAAACAGCAAATAAAGTTAAAAAGCTGAATTCACAGTTAATAAAATGCACAGTTATTGAAATATCAAGCTTCAGTTGTGACAGTCCTGCATGTTGGATATTGATAGAAAACTATTATATTACACTGAACCTGAGTATCAAAACTCTCTTCTACTAGTGCTAATGCTATACCACATTTCAGCACATCTTTCAGTTGTAATTTGCTGGTAAAACAGTTTTATATTTTTATTTTTTAACATGTATATTTCTTCAGTATATGCGTGCTTAAAGATTAGCTGCAAACAAACGTAGAATGTTTTTTTTCCCCCCTTTTTTCCAGTGATGTCTAGAGAAAGACGAGGGCTACAGGTGCTGCAGTGTTCGGCCTCAAGGGGCAGAGAGATGACGTGAAGTCAGGACCTCCTCTCTTTTTCCTTGGTGACGGGTGTAGTTTGGGAGAAAAGTATTTTCTAAGAGCTACTTCTCTGCAGCACAGTGAGCAGCAGAGGCGCTTTTAGAGTGACATCTGTTAAGCCTTAGAGCTGGAAGGCCAAAAATAAAGTTACTGGGTTGGGCCCCCCTCGCTGCATTTACAGAAATCAGCTGGAGGACAAATGGTGAGATTCCTACTCAGTGGGACACCATGAAAAACCCCTGCACACATACAACCATACGCCCGAGGGTGCACGCAGACACACCTCTATTGTATGTGCAAGCACGCTACACACAGATGCAAGTGCACAGAAAGCCTCATTACATGGCTGGATTAAACAGAAACATTTTGTTGGAGCAAACATAAGGTATCGATTTTTATCTTCTGCCGGGAAGAGCTGACATAACCTCAAAGGAAGAACTGATGCCCAATCAGCTCTTAAGTCCCTTTGCTCTCGGGATGTTTAATGGCAACCTTATCTCAGACTGTAGACGACATTGTTTCAGTCACTTCATATTTTCCCAGATTTACATCGCTTTGAATTGTCAGCGAGGGAATTGCGGAGTCTGTAGCAAACAGCATCTCTGTGCTCTGACAAAGACGGATTTGCTCTATTCTCCCTCCCTGTCGTATTCCATACAAAGCTCTGGCTTCGTGACTAATCGGCTGCTAAATCATCTGAATTTCGGTGACGTTCGATGCATTGCCTGCTCATCAGGCGCCCATACCTGAACAACAGCGGAATAACAAAGCGGATAGTTAAGTCACAGAATGGTTTTCCCTGTCGAAACGAGGCTGAATCTTTGTCTGGATAAGAGCATCAGATAAATCCCTGAAACTAGAGTCAGGGTGAAAAAATAAAAAAAGACTGAAATGGATGAGGACTCAAAGTGGAATCAAAATCTGACTTCAATATACAGCACAATTCTGCCGTCCAGGTCAGCCAAGTTCAAGCAGTCACAGATGAAACCTAGAAATTGAAACATTTTGCTTCCAGAGAACAAAGAGTCACCAAACACGCAGACAGCGCAGGGCTTTTTACATTACATCAGCACGCCTCTCTTTACACGTTCCTTTTTCAAGATGCTTCTCGCAGTAGTGTGAGGAATGCTGGAAACTATCACTACCACAAGGTTTCCTGTTCAAATCGGTGTATCTGCTTGCAAAAGCTGAGTCCAGGGAACTTTCTGTCCTCAAAACAACTCCTCGCTTAAACAATCATACATGTCAAAATCAATCTTAATGTTCGCCTGGGAAACAGTTAGATAATGTCTTCTGGAGCTCTGTTGGGAGCCGTCTAAAGTTAGAGAAAATGAAGGACCAGATACACAAGCATTTGGCAAAATTCATTTCAAATTTGCATTCTTGAGGTGAGAATCACAAAACGATGCGATCAAAATACAATGTCCACGATAACAACAGCCTCAAAATCCAGCAATTATGCTATTCGTTGCAAGACAATACACGATACATTACAAAATGGGCAAAAAGCAAGAATTTGGTACTTATTCACTGCAGTCTGTTGTCAAAGTGCATCATTGTCATGATTCAATATTGATATTGTGATGTTTAGTTGAACTCTCTGACCACCACGAGGAGTCATGAAGTCAGTGTCACTGGTAAGTCAAACTGCTCATATCTAGGGCCTGATCGGTCAACTACAGCCCTTTACGAAATAGCTTAAAACACTTAGAAACATTTTACTGTGTTACAGGATTGCAAAAAAGTAAAAAGTTCTGTCTGTAATTCATATCTTTATTGTCACAAGCATGAAGGGACCAAAAAAGGAGTTATTTTATTCATTGTATCATCTTTAAATTAATCAATAAATCTGTATTTTTTTATCAGGTGGGCCCTAGTCATGTCTGCATGTTTTAAAGACAAAAAAAAACAAACAACCCAATAAGAAACCAGTAATAAAAATACTGATGTTACTGCAATATATCTGGCAGAAATTCAAGAGTCCATTTTTCTTTATTACTATTCTACTTCTCTCTTTCCTTCAGTCTAATTTAACTTTACCCTACATGTCCGAGACTATTTTCTACTTTCGTTATCTTTACCTGCTCCCATCTCGGTAATTACATTCACTAATCACACATGCTGTATCTTGTGTCTTTTAAAAATGGTCTCAGTTAATCAGATCTTTCCATTGTTAGATATGAGAATATTTGCAGATTTCCTTATGTTAGTCTTTTATATGAAGGGGAAAAAAATCGCATTACGAAACTGTCAAGTTTCCACATGTATGTTGCATTAAAGATATTTCTTAGAAATGTGTAGCAGAGATTGCCTGGAATCTGGCAACATCAGAACCACGACGTTGGGATACAGTACTATTTACAAATTGGAATAAACATGTGCTTCATCAATGAAAAGCAAATCCAGTACTTCAGTATGCTGTGCTGCAATTTCCAAATGACATTATTCAACACTTTGTCGCACAGAGCTACTACTATAATCAGAAAGGATAAGTTCTGCTGTTTATTCTGATATGAGGAATGCTGTGAAACGATTGGAACTTGATGACTTATTCAGCCAAGAAGCTGGACAACAAAAATGAACGGTTGAGTGAAGAAATCAGTAAACACATTTCTTCACAGAACTTTGATCCGACTTCTTCCATGATTATTTGCATATGTGACGAGCATCATTACTAAGCTACAATTCTGCACTTCCTTGTGATATTTGCTCTCCATCTATGCAATGACAAGTTCATGAGCAGTTCAAACAGGAGGAATAGGCGTAGAGAGCTGTATTGGAATTGTAACTGTAATTAAATTTGATATAAATTCAAAGTTATTTCTCCTGCCAACAGTTCGTCACACAGACGAGCAACTGGCGTGATTGGAAAGGTCAGATTGTACAGTTTCATTTAATGTGCACTTCACTTTATTGTAATGAACATTTCAAGAGTAATTCAAGTAAGAAGTGCAAAAAATAAGTCTTACCTTCGTGTTGTCCTGCGAGTCAAAATTGACCCGTTTCAAAGTTTGAAAATGTGGAGAAAAAATACATTTTCACAGTGAAATTTCTGATGTCCACATTTTTGGGAAATCTTTGAACATGTTTTGGTGGAAAAAAAGAAATGTTAAAAATGTTTCTTAAGAACACTCACAAAAAAATCAACCAAAATGCAGCGAATTTTGCTGTATTTTGGTTGATTTTTTTGTGAATGTTCTGAAAGAAAATAGTTTTACTGATCAATATGAAATCACTTTAGATATTTTTAGCATTTTTTGGAAGATTCTTACTCATTTTCTGAAAATATTTACAAGAACTGTCTTGCCAAATTTAGGGGATTTTTTAAAATAAAATTTTTAAGGGAAACTTTTAAGGAATTATTGGAATTTCCTTCCTGAAGCTTTTGCAAATTTTCTGAAAACTGTGGAATTTTTTTGTTGAATTTTCAGATTTTTTCAGACAAGGAAAGAATTTCAGGAGGGTTAAGTCAGGTTTTAAGGTTAAATCTGTGAATGTAAGCTTGCATCTGCTGTGTGGTGACTTTGTGAACTATATTTTTTTTTTAAATTTTACTTACATATGAGACGGTGTGATGACTGTCACTATCTGGGGGAGGAGAAGGTACAGTTGTTTACCTGCAAAAAACAAAAAATCTCATGTAAAGGTTTTTCATTGTGTTAACAAGTGAAATCCCCATTAAACACACCACCATATAATAAATGCTCCACTTCATATTCACATGTCCCTGCTCTCCTTCAGGATGCTTTTGATGCATGTTCATCCCTCTTCATATCACACAGAAATCCCCTGTAGTCCTGCATTAGGTTGAGGTACCACGTTTGCAGGAGTAGAAAAAAAATCTGAATTATAAATAAAAGGTAATGATGCTATTATCATGCTCTCTTACTATCCTGAGCGCCGCTCCTCACCTTTCTATTTGAATAATGATTTATAATCATATTAGTTCTCTCCGGAGCCCTGCTCTGGAAAAGTAAAAAGCTATTATCCAGTTGTCAGTTTCCAGCAGCCGCAGAGGGAGATGGAGCGGTGATGCTGACACACGCACATACTGTAGCTACTCGTGTACGCATACACTTCTACAAGCACACACATGCTCAAAATGTGCATATTTGGACATGTGGAGATGTTTTTCTGCACACACAGTCAACGGTGCAAACAGGAATTCATGCACCGAGACACACATGCACTAAATACTCTTTTTCAGGCTTGGCATGTGGTAGAAACTCTGGTGATTTAAAGCAGAAATATCTGTGTTTGTTTAGCCGTGCTGGGAGTGCCAGTTCGGCAGAGTTTACTGTAAGAGGAGCAGAAGAAAGGACAGAAAATTGACTCCCAAACATGCTCCTGTATCTAAACCCAAATTAACATCAAACTGGGCTTAAAAACCAAAAATAATTGTTTTTTTCAGCCACTGAAGCACAGATGTGCTCAAATCTGTGTTTCCAGTAAATGAGCTGCTAACAAAAGCACCAAATCAGACCAACACATGCATCTCCAGTCTACACTAGAGGCAAACCAGCGAGCAACATTTTTGTTTGAAGAATTTGAGCAAAACAGCCCAAGAACACGCAGTCAAAAACAGATTAAAACAGAAAACAAGCTGACAAGACAGACGTCTCTAAATCAAACTGTGATAGACGCTGAGACGTACAGAATATACATAGATAGCGAGCAGCAGAGAAAATAAGATATCATGCATCACTGATCAATACTGTCAGCTGCTCGGCCTAATCCTCTAAAATACATTTAGACACAACGTGATGGCTGTGGTTGTATCAGGTGAGATCTGGGAAACAGGAATGTGTTTACATTGAGCATTAAAAACTAAATGTGGCTGCAATGCCGAGAAGGCAGTTTGTCATTAGCTTGACTTTTATGTTTCAGATTGACATGTCAGATATAAAAGAAGAAACACCAGCTTGTTTGAGTGATTGTCACCTACAGGCATGTGTGTGTTTGATAAACTGCTACTGTACATACAGTATATACATTTACACGGCTCCCAACAATTGGCTTCTTTGCTGTGGTGATTTTAGCATTCATATGAAGGCAGGAATTAAGTAGTTGCGTGAGTCTGGACCAAATTTTAAGGGACAGTCAAGCATTAGCTAAGTGTTCTATGACTCCAATGTAAGTTTGCCATTAAGCCACCAGCAATACCAACATGGATAATCAGCAGGGTAAAGTGGGCAAAGCTATGGAGGCTCCAGACTGCCAAAAAACCTCCTCAGTGTCATTTAGCTCTTGGTAATCTTAATATGTTAACAAATATGGGCTACGAATGTAGCCAAGGTGCTTTGGGCTTATAAAGAATCTAGCTCTATTAACCCATTTTGCAACTATTTTTGCTTATGTTGAGTTCACACATGACATATTACAAAATAAAGCCCTGTTAAATGAAATTATTTTACAGATAAACCTGGTCAGGCAGTGGTAGTGCAGGTAAAGGGGGTCATTAATAGGTTAATCCAGCTACTCTGCTGTTAACCTGGCTAGTTTTCAAACATCATTATTGATGTCTTCATGAATTATTGCACAACTTTAGCCTGCAATTTATATAAATATAAATCAGCCCTACCTACAGCTCTGCAGCTCTACAGCTCAGCCAGTGAGACTATTCTAACTTTGCATACAAGTTCTGGCCAGTATGAAATATTTACTTTTTTTTTTTTTTTTTTAAAAGAGTGAAAAATAGAAGATATATACATTGCTATGTGTATTTCCATTTTATATGTATTTTTATGGTGCTTCAAGAACCATTATTTAAAGACTGAATACATTGGCTTTATTATGGCATTAATGTCCCATGCTGATTTATAACTAAAAATAAAACTTCAATCTAAAAAAATGTAGGTACTTCCTTAAATTTTACAGAGCAAGGCACCTTAAATGGAAGAAATTCTTCAAGACTTCAGGAAATTAGTGATATTCAATACTGAAATGTCAATATTGCCAATATCCGATTTTCTGATATTTTCCAACTCATTTTGGCTGACGGACTGTGCCAGTATTGATAAATGCCATTTTTCTCCCCACCTAATTGCAGAGAACATCAGTTTTTTGCAGAAGTAGAATTAACATATTCTTATGCCTCCTCTTAACTCGATGGCCTGCTGTCAGGTGCAGGTAACAAAATGTAAAGCTTTTCAAATCACTGGAATAAATACGAAAACGACTTACATGTAGCTAACATTGAAAAAAAATTAAGTTATTTTTTCATTTTCAAACTCACCTGTGAATGTTTAGCCCAACAATGCTAATTTTGGGCTAGTGCTAACAGAAATGTTTATAGGTTTAAATGCTATCATGCTTCACGAATCAACTCAAAAGAGAGTAAAAAGTTGGCATTTAGTAAAGTGAAATCAATAACTTCAGTGACAAAAAGCAGACAGATGGAGACAGTTTTGTATTTGGGTCAATTTCATAACATCTGACATGAAATCCTGTGTACAAGTTGATAAGGTTGCTAAATAGGTAACGTCCATAAAAACATCAGTGTTAGGGGGTTTTGGTTCCAGTGTGAAGTGAATGATCAAGAGCACATTCCCGGATAGAACGGAGTGAGATTTCCTTAAAGCCTATTTCAGGAGATGAGATGTGAGACACACGTAAACAGCCTCTTCCTCTGTCTCCATCCATCTACCAATCTCCTGCACACACAGAAGCTGCTTAGCGACATCTAATCTGGTGTGATTTACATTTGCAGGCCTTGGCGGCTGGTGCCGGGGTGTCATGTTTGCAGAATGTGATCTTCCATGTCGAGAACATTATTACCTCCACGAGGAATTAAATACAGCAGCTCAGTGCGGTGAGCCTGGTTAGAAATGCAGACGAGCTGGTCAAAATGCACCTCACAGTGCGACACTTCTGCTCGCACCAGTCGGCTGTGAACATGCTGCCGCTCTGACCTCTCTGCACCTTTCCCCACCTCATTTCGTCGGGATTCATTCAAGGGTAATTTCTGAACAGGACCCTGGTGGCCGCCGACACAAAGAGCAGGCCAGCCAGCAGTAATTACACCATGCAAATGACATTTAGGCCTTTTAATACGGCCGGTGTTGTATCACTTCAATTGGTTCGGCGTTTATCACCCAGCACACAGGCACATCTGTGGAGCCCAGGAGAGGGGAGGGGCCGGGAATCATCTGTTCATTCATTCATGTGGATATTTCCTCTTTTTTTTGCTTTCTATTTCATTCTCTCTTTCATGTTCCCCCTTTTACCTTTTTCGTTACCAATTTAAAATTCACTGAGTCAAAGAAATTTCCCCTTTTCTCTTGTATTCATCCTCTTATCACTCTGTGACACATATGCATGTCCATTCAAGTTCCATTTATTTGTCCTGCACGCGTTGATCACTTTAAACACTGATATATGCACAAGTTTGGGCCTCTCTGACGTGTATACTGAGGCTGTAAAATTACCAAGAAACTTTACTGTCACAACCCATAATTAACGTCCAGACAGAGCATCCCCTCCTGCAGTTATAAAATAAGATGATGCCCGATCACCATTTCCTAATGAAAGACAAACCTTCTCTCAGGGCTGTTTTTAGGTGTAGGTGAGACAGCAGGGTGCTAAAAGCTCCACCAGCTGGAGGAGCATCAATATAGACCCGATGGGAAAACGTGTCTCCATTCAGGGAAGTTTTACTGGGAGGTGGTACTGTCGTATCAGTAACTGAAACTGCATATCACACCGCATAGCTGCGTAGGAAAAGTGTATGAATAACTCATTTGTGATACGTCACAAATACAATCTAGCCAGAAATACATTTCTATCAAGACATAAATGAGAACAAAATTTATTATTATACTAAAAAGCCACATAATATATACTATAAATGAAAAAATGTACGGTTTTTAAGCTATCAAACATATTTTAGTTGGTTTTCTAATGACCAGGAAAAGTTTAAAATTGAACAAATCTAAAATAATAAAAGGTACAATTCTTCTAGAAGTCGCAAAAACGACAATGGCCAAACAGAATTTAAAAGATCACTCTCCTTGGGGGTAAATAGGTCGACCTCGGGCACAAGAACAGCCAGAAACATGAAGATTTTTTTCAGAAAACGCCAACAAAAACACCCTGTGCCACACAGATTTGCTTCTTTAACTTTGTCATGAGAGCTGCATCTTACTGTGTGTATTTAGGGTGGATGCTACAGTGTCAGGGCGTCATTTTTAGCTTCACGGCTGCAGCATCTCTGATAATCTCTGACTCAGATCGTCGCCTGCACTCATTGAACAGCTTCTCCACACCCACCCACTCACCAAGAGGTGGGTGAGTGTGTGGGTGTGTCTGGGGGTGAAGCTGCCACTGAGACAGGTAGCGTAGGCCAGCTGGTTTGAACAGGTGTACAGACTGCGTTCCCATCAGACTGATCTGTGCTCTTGGCTGCGGACCAGAGACTGAAGCTTCTCTCCCCCTTCTCTTGTTTTTTTTGCCAGTCTGTCTTTACCCGTCTCCCTTTGAATTTCTCACTCTCTGCTCCTGCTTCACTCTCCCCCCTTTCTCTCTCCCTCTCTGTTTCAGTCTTCACCTCCATCCTCTCCCCAGCGAGCCCTTCTTTGTCTTGGTTGGTCGGCGTCGGCGGCAAACACACACAAACACAAACACACCTACACAGCCATGCATGACCAGACAAACAGTGTGCAGAGCAGGAGGCTGATGGGAGAGTAACTACGCATGAAGAAAACCTGAGTGAAAGCACAGAGACAGACGAGCGGTTTGCGGTGAATCCTGATATTTCTGTTCAAACAAAAGAAACTGAATCACTGTTTTGTACACTGTTAAAAAATACCCACAATGCCTTTAAGTGTCACGGTTTCAAAAAATAGTATGTTTTATTTATACTAGCCAACATTTGCAGTTATTTATACGATGAGGTATTCAGATTAAAAAACAAATACTTAGAGGAAATTAATTAAAGCTGGAAAAAACTGTAGTGACATATTTAAAATCAAAAACAGCATTTTTTTCTCTGACCAACACAAAAATGGAGGTGAAGAGGAAATGATGTAATGAGATAATGAGAGACCAAATGGGAAGAGGGCGGAGTCGCCAAAAATGAACAGCAGTATAAAAACAAGTAGGTCCTATTAGTTTAACACTTCATGTTCAGAATAAAAAGGAAACTTCTGTGGAAAAAACAAAACGCTGCTACAAGTACATTAAAAGTAAAGTGAAATGTTTATGTATTACTGAGCAGAATGAACTTAATCTATTGCTAGGTACAAATATATTAAAAACCAGCAGTAACATTATAACTTTAGTAATAGGAACTGATACTAATGGTTAAGTATTTAGGAAACAAGCAATATTTGGAATGGACTCATATTGGAAGAAAAAATTAAATGTTGGTGTCAAATCTTAATTCAAATCAACTCCAACACAAAACTCACAAAAAAAAACCCAACATCCTTAAGTGTTGATTGGTTATTATTCATGACATATGTTCATCGTAAAACGAAAACAAAAACCAGCAGGTTCAGATATAGACGGCTTCTCAGTGTATTTCAGGCACTTCGCTGACGTGTCCCACGAGAGAAAACCACCCGCATGAAGAAGCGTTTAACCTCCTCCCAGACTCTGAGAAATTAAAAACAAAAACGTACTAGGAGGATGCCCTGGCTATCTCTTTTCATGAGAAACTCGACCTCTTGGCTCTCACATCTGCAGCTGGTCCCTCAGGTCTGATCAGAAAAGACAGGATATGACCTCATCTGTGATCCCGCGACCCGAGGAAGTGCTTCAAAAGAAAACGAGAGTTCATCTAGGGAAGACTAGCACGAAAGATGAGGTTGCCGTTCGGCCTCTTGTGGAACGAGTGGGGTGATTTCGTATGAGCGTGCATCTGCTTTGAAAATAAAAAAATGCTTATGTGTCTAAAAAAGCGTCACTGGGAACCTTTCTATACGGTGTAACACTAGCAAAAGCATCCAAAAAAGCTTTCTGAATGGCATTTAGATCTGGCTACACTTATGCAAGGCTTTGTGGAGCCAATTTAAATGGTAAATCAAATCAACAATTGCAAAATACTGCAGAGAGAGAACCTGTTTTTGTACAAATCTATTTTAGGGGCTGAAACAGTTCCATACATCTGATATCGGTCTCATTGTGCAACCAAATCTTTCATTTTCTCAACCTAACCTTCACTCATTTTCTGTGCACTGTGTCTTGTTAACAAATTAAAACACAAACTAAGTGCATCCAAGAAAAGAAAGGTAAGTCAGATCTCCATTCCAGTTTAGTGGTGGAAAATGAGCACGGTACAAGTTTAGTTTAATAAACTGTGCAGCCCTCACATTGACAGTTGTTTTAAAAAATGATACTGGCATCCAAACAAATCCAAATAAATGCCTGTTGGAAGTAACTCACAGCTGTAGCTTTGATTCTGAATCTCTCATTTGGAGGAGAACTGTAACCTCCGAGGTGGAATATAATCCAATCGGTGACAATTAGAACGGCTTAAAAACAAAATGTAACATTTCTATAAAGAATTAATGAATACTTGTAAAACTGTAAGAGTTTGTACAAATGGCATTAGG
Source organism: Acanthochromis polyacanthus (assembly GCF_021347895.1). NCBI lineage: Eukaryota > Metazoa > Chordata > Actinopteri > Pomacentridae > Acanthochromis > Acanthochromis polyacanthus. The sequence goes on along the minus strand of NC_067134.1, from coordinate 21,543,306 downwards.
CTAAATCTTTCTGCTGCTACTCACTCAGATGATACTCTGTCCTGCTGGATTAGAAGCAGCCAACTAGTAAATTAATTTCCTCATTAGGTGCTAAAGTGGCTGCATTTTTGTGTGTGTAAGCCTCTGTTTGGATGTTCACCTGCCCCCAGCTCCAATATCGCTCTTTTACTGTGGCCAAACAGACACCGTGGCTAAAGCTAAGACACAGGATTCTCCTTGTAACAGTCCCCCCGGTTATTAGCAGTAACACTCCAGTAAAATAACGACCAATAACCACGCTCTGTAAAATAGATGAAAGGGAACGATGGCAGCCTCCGTGCCTGCAGTACCTGGCCGCTGCTTTGGCAATAATGGCGGTGGAAGTGCTAATAGAGCATTATGGGAGCCCAGGGACCGGCGCTGACAGGTGATTTATGTCGCCTGTGACGACTCCAGCCCTCGAACCAAACCCTGATAAAAGAAGAGCTAGATTGGAACAAGCAGGATGATGAATAGACTACACAATCCAGAGACCCGTCTCATTAGAGGGAGGAAAAGAGAGAGACGGAGCTCCGGCCATTTAGCTAATGTAGCGAGTCATTGTGTGTCTGTGTGTGCAGCCATACATACGCTGTGTGTGTGTGTGTGTGTGTGTGTGTGTGTCTGTGTGTGCACTGAGGGACCTGAGCAGCTTGCAGCAGTAGCAGGTTGGAAATTAATGACACACTAAATATATGGTGAGGCAGCTTGACCCTGCATAATGGCGACATATAGGATTAACCTTGGTTGCCACTTGGGGCCATTGTGAGCCCACATGCTGCTACAAGTAAACAGGGGGGCCACGGTTCAGGAGCAGGTATTTGTGAGCCCCCGTGCTGCTGCTGTTGCTGGATAAAAGGAGGGAAAAAAGAAAAAGATACATGCTGATTTATTTTCTCACTGCTTCAGGGGATAAAGCGATGCATTTAGGATTAAAGGATTCAAAGTTTGACTTTAATAAATAGTCAAAGCCTGGATAGTCACAGGGAGGAGAAAGCAAAGCGCGGTGGATTAGAAGAGATGAATTTCAATAAGGAGGCGTCTTGGATGCTTAAGGACGTGAGGAGAGTGAAGGAGGAGGAGACGGGTTTGGGTTTTGGACTGATGGTCAGACAAAACAAGACGTTGGAAGATGTCACCTTGGACTCTGGGAAACTAGGATTTTTTAGTTTGTCTAATACATTTATTAAAGTGAATCACTTATCCAGAAAAAATGAATCAGACAAATGAAGGAAGTAATTATTAACCCTTCACATGGCAATCCTTGGTGTAGGTTAAACAATCCAGCGGTGTATAAAACAGACATGTAATAAAACATAATAAATAGGCTGTTTGTATGTTAAGGCATCAACAATACAGAATCAAATGTATAATATATTGAACTATATAGTAATAATAATAAATAATTACTATTCCAAATAAGTGTATAGTGTTGAACTGAGGGCTTGTACTTGCTTTAGACTTGTGTAGTTCTACTTCCACTAAGGAACCCTTTAAGGATGATTAGCTAAACCAAAATAGCATGCAGATTTGTGCTTGGGTCTAAAATTTCAAAATACTTTCCTCATTTTCCATACACACCTAAATTTCAATAGAATATCTTTACAAGAACAGCTCTCTAAGTCCGTGTTTTCTCATGATGAACCTTTATCCATCTTTTTATAGAAGCATGGCATGTAATTTTAAGATACGTAAAAATAAAACAAATTGCTCGAAAATAAGAAGAATTTTGCCGTCCTCATTTCAACTGAAAAGCCATCAGAAGCTCAGCTGTAACAATCAGTTGAGTGAACAAAATTCAAAGACTTTTCGTCTGAACTGCAGGCAGTGTAACAATTAAATATCAATTGTATGTAGAGTTGCCATTTTTACCCAACATCTGAAACCCCCGTGGGCTTTTGGGGCAAAAAGTATTGCACATGTTGATTCCAGGATCCTGAAATTGCTGTAAAATAAATAATCAATCAAACTTTGCTGTGACTTTCTGAGAGTGTCACACTGCTCAGAAGACGCTTTATAGTCGTCTCTACTTCTCGCCATGGCTGTGTCTGTTCCATAGAGGTGTAGGACTTTATGTTGCAGTGAAAAATGAGTCCAAAGGGAAAGAAAATATCTAGAAACTACTTTAAGTGCAGCAGGTTAACATGCTAACATGAGCAGTTAACGGTAAACCAAAGTACTGAGGCAAACAGAAGCAGTGATTAGATGACGACACCATGTCAAGTCATCATGAGGAAGACACTCAAAACCACAAATGTCACCTCATGATGACGCTCAAAGACAATCAAAGTTATTCTCTAGAGACCATGTCGGGATAAAATTACGTCCACTAATCGAACAGTTGTTGAGATACAGATCCACTCTGCTAGCACGGCTAGAAACAAAGTGAGAAAGTTGGATCCGCTGCATTGTCCCGTCAGCCCCTTCACATTTGGAAACCTCCTGCTTTTATTGCCATGATGGATTTCCCATTTAGTTTGACCCTATATTCATTAAAAGAGGATTTAAACCCGTTAAAAAGGGAGAGGAGAGAGGCCCCTTGGGGACTGTGTTTGCTCTGCCGGGGCCCCCTGCCTGGGACACACACTTTCCCCCCAACACACACACACACACACACACACACACACACACACACACACTCTGGCTGCTGCCTCTGGCCTATAACTCTCCCTCAGACAGGCCTTGTTAGCTGTGGAGGGCCGGGCAGGAGGGTCCAGGTTTTATTAGTGGCAGCAGCTGCACTCCTCTCTGGCTCTATAAAAGGTAATTACTGCTGGTGGTAACAAGCTAATTGATTGCTAATTAGGTGAATCAGTTCTCTAAGTGCTGTCCCATTTATTGACAGATGGTGACAGAGTGTGTGAGAGAGAGAGGTGGCTTTCCATGTGTGTTATTTCATTCTTTTTTTCTCCCGTGAACCTGTGCCGATAAGAAGAGCGCTCGCACATCAAGGTGGATCTCGGGGCGGTGGAGGTCGGACGCTATTGGACGGTGCCGGAGCAGAAACATGATTGATTCGGCGAGGGGTTCGCAGTCGGAGAGGAAATGAGGGCTGAATGGGGGCGGCGCACGGTCTGTCGGCGCGCTCAGGGGACCACCGGGCCCCCGTATGCACTTTCGTATGGAAATGAGGGGCCAAGCTGACACAGAGGGGGAGGCAGGGAGAGCAAGGGGAGTGAATGTGAAGAGGGGGAGAAAAGTGAGGAAGAGCTTCAGCTCATCAGCAGGCATGACAGCAAGAAAACAGGAGGAGGGAGCTGCTGGGAGAAAGAAAAGATGTGGAGGGGGGATTTAAAAGAAGCAAAAACTTGACGTCAACTACAGTATTTACCTGGAGGAAAAATCAGACTTTCTGTATTTTTAGCTGCAGCAAGGCCAAAAAATCTAATATTCAGCAGCAAAAATGGGACGTTTAGATTAAACATTTGAACAGACAAGACATTAGAGATTTAAAAAATGTCACAAAGGAATGAAAGTGTGGATAAAGAATAAGGGAAGATAAACCTCATGATTGTTATAATCCTTTACAATGAATACAGCTCGTTTCCTTTAGCAGTATTTAGCAATATTCACACTGAGCAATAGCAAGAGATGAAATGTGAACAAACCGGGTTACAACTTTTTAAAAAGAAAACCGACAAATTCCATTTTTTTTATGACCGATCTACATGAGAAGTCTGATGATAATTTACTTAGATTCAAAGCTTTGTGGATGCTCTTAGGTTTGTTTTCTTTTTCACTGTATTTACATGACATTAAGTTCGTTGAAATGAAGTTCAAATTGAGCAAAGAAAGGATGTTTTCTACAAACAGGTACTTTTGTTGCCACCACATGCGAAAACAAAAATATTTCTTCATTCTGAACATTTAAATCTGCACCACGAAGCTCCAGATGATGAGTGCACAGGCAAATTAGAATAGCACCTAAAGCAAATTTTAAAAAAAGAACGACATTTCAGAGGTCTTTGAAAGGATCCAAATAACTTTTCAGCTTTTCTAAAATTATCTCTGATGCTAAAACAGATGCACTCCCCACAAAATCACCCCATTTTTTTCTAAAACGATTCATTCTTTCCATGTGGAAGTACTGAAGTCATCTGCAGCACACAAAAAGTAAATATCAGTTTAATGTCAGTTTTTTTTTTTTTTTTAATTTCTATTCAGATACAGTGTGTACCATAAAATAATTATTTCAGAATGTTTTAGAATTTTTGATTTTTGGCCCATTTTTAATATTTCCTGTCTTTAACTCAGAGTAATTATTTAGTCATCTAACAAAGCTGCAAAATCAGAGAGTATAAAGTGTTGTGTATTTCACATTTAACTTCTTTTTAACAGATAAGAGTCATTTTTAGAGCACATTGCCCGAAAACAAAAACTCCGAAAAATCAGCCCCTCGGTGAGAACAATCAGACCAGCGTTTCTCAGGTAATCTGAGTCTAGAGTGTGTCATTTCCATAGTGTGATTTGGTAATACTTCCAAAATTAACAATCAGTTGACAGTCAGTCAGCAGGAGTGCGGCTAAACAGCTAAATCTGCTCGGCTTCTCTCTGAGGAGGCCTCCGTGGGCCCTGCTGCTCGCCTCTCCAACTCTGCTTCTGTCGGAGGGAAAGACACAGCCGGCGGGCCTCTAGAGTTTCCTCTCTGATGGCATTTGACATGCCCGTTTTACGCCCGCCTGCTGGCGTGTCACAGTGGGTGGCAGGGCCAACCGCACCAGTTGTTTGGCGATTTACGGCCCTCGGGGTGAAAGGTTTATTGGACCGGACTAGTTAGTACAGGGCTAAAATAAGGATTCGGTGAAGACTGGGGGGTCCCTCCACCCCTCCTGGAACTGCTGCGACCGGCCATGAGCATCCACCAAACACACATACTGTACGTGCATGTTCCCTCATCCACACTGGAATGCACATTCACAGACACATCTGTCCCTTGTTGTCTCATCCTCTCGGCCTCTTTCCAACTGTAGATGTCCGTAATGTCAGGTCTGTGGTCAAGACGGTGTCATTTCACGCTTCACATACGCAGAATTACAACTGCAATCAGAGCAATAATTATGTATGTGCCACAATAACACCACATTTACTGTCTAGCTTTGATGCTTGCAATGTGGCGGATATTTTTTAAAAAGATGAGTGTAGTTTCTTTAGAGTTTTGCTTTGTAGGTAAAGGCAGCAAATAGAACTCAGGAAACCATATTAAATGCAGATTTTGTCTTTAGATTAGTTTGTTTTTATGCTAAACATAAAGCTACAGGTAGGAGATATCAGCTTTTCCCAACATTAACACTGAAACCAGGGACTCAGTCATGCTGGCTGTGTCAAAAGGTAAGTAAAAAATTAACAAAACTTAAAACAGCAGCCTATAAAGATTACAAATTAGGCTGATTGCGCTCCATTTTAGACAAAGCCAAGCTAGCTAGCCGAGCTAAGCTAAACTAAACATCTCCTTCATATTAAAGCCTCTGAACATCCAAAACCCAGCTATGGTCTGAAAGGCATGTCATCTTTAACACAGAAAAGAAATGATCAAAATTGAAGCTGAAGAAACAGGTAGAAACATCTGATTGTCGATGTTCTGACTGTCTTTGAACTAATCATGTGTGCATGTGTTTCCACTGGGAAACTTAACTAGATTTCAGCTCTTTCTTTAACATGTGTCAAGTAAAAAAAAAAAAAAAAAAAAAAAGCTTAAAACTGAGCTGTTTGCTGTAACCAGATACTGTTAAAAAAAAAAATCAGCACTCCTTGGATCAACTGACAAGCCATTAAAGACTTTGCTTGACTGACAGTCACACTGGAAACATTTCCAGTGAACGAGGCTGAATTGCAGGGTGTTAACACAGAGCAGATAGGAGACTAGTATGGGGAAAAATAAAAATAAAATGTAAGTAGTAAAAATATCTACAGTACGTACAGCCACTATTTCAGGATATTTTTATTACCTGTGAGTGCTTAGAAAAACTTTGTACATGTTCTTTTTTTTTTTAATCCTGTAAAATAAATACTCAAAGAAACTTTCTAATTTTTTCAAATAATTCATGGCATTGCAAGTGTGTCCTGTTCTTATAGTCATGGTTGTGCTGTTGTCATGGAGGTGCAACATTTTAAATTGCAGTGAAAAATGAGCCCACAGTGAGTAAAAATGTGACGAGCAAAAACACCCAGAAATTCCTAGGGGTTCAGAGGGTTAATGTATCCAAGTCTCATCAAGATAACAACTAAGAATATCTAACTTATACTTAAGAGTATCATGTTTAATAAATTTATTGGTCAAAACGTTTTAATGTGGAGTACATTTTCAAAAACGATAAATCATTGGCTGTTCAGTTCTTGAATACAGTTTTCCAACAGTCACTGAAGGCAGCATTACATCAGCTTTTCCCCTTCATCCTTCTCTTCACGGTGTTCCACATAAGGCTAGCTTTGACCTTTCTGACTTTCTTCGGCTCTTTGCTGTTCCATCAAGATCGTCTTCAGACCACCAGAAAAGGCCGACCGCCTCCCGCCCCTCCTCTGCCACATCCTTTCTTTCTTCCTTTCCCTCCTTTCCCTTCTCTTTCCGTCCTTTTCCTTTTCTTCTGAGAACCTGCCATGGAACATCGCCGTCTAGACACGGCGGGTGAAAGGAGACGAGCCGTGAGCACTCGCTCTTCCTTTTGTCCGCCGCCCCCCCTCCCCTCCGACCTCCAGCTCCCTCCGTCTGCCCTCCATTGTGGGGGAACAATGCAGTGTCACAGCCTCTTCCTAAACATGTTGGGGTATTAAAATCACCCTCAATATGAGCTGCAGGGGTGGGGGGCCATCGCTAGAGCTGTCATACCAACACACACACAAACATGCATACACACACTCTGACCTATAGGGGGGCTGTCCCGAACCCATTTGTGTCAATCAGGAGGAGTTCAAAAGCCAGGAAATATTCCTTCACACATGCACACACACACTGAGGAGAGCTAAACTTGGCTGCACACAGAGCGTCAAAGATGTGTCAGTCAAAACACATGGCAACCAGGGCCCTTTCAGAGTGTGTGCGCATCAGTGTGTGTGTGTGTGTGTGTGTGTGTGTGTGTGTGTGTGTGTGTGTGTGTGTGTGTGTGTGTGTCTGGGGGTCAAGTTCCTGTGAAAACACAGATCCCACCCAGAGATCCCCAACATGCCCCGCCACTCCGAGTTCATCCGCAGATGGAGCCAGATCCCTCTTCCATTACTGCTTCGCCCTCTGATGTGACTAAACACACCGTTGCCGTGGAGACCACTGTTTCATACTGTGATCAGGGTCGATTGTCAAACTCGTCCGCCCTCTTTTTCCTGGTCCGCGGGCGTTTCTGTCTTTGGAGTTGGGGCGTTTCTCTTTCTATCTAACTGGGTGGTTCAAAAGCAGCTGGAACAGCTCGTGATATTTGGAGTTATCTTCTGTTCTGTTTGAGCGTCACATTCTCCCTGTAATGTGACGCAGCTGAACTTCTCATCCTTTAATCAATATGACGGGGACACACATTGACATGAGTTACCACACAATAACTACACCGTGAATTCTGAAATTCTTATTTTAATTTGATGCCAACGCTGTGATAAAAACCTATTTTAAATTCTTCCATAATTTAAACAAAGATTTTTTTCTTGTGGAGAACATATTTTATTACTGTGACATGATATTTTGGATTCACCTAACAGTAATAAATCTCTATCAAAGAGGCGCATCTTATGATTTTTTTCTCATTTTGCACTCGTATTTTGCTATTTTTTTTGATCAGCGATAGATTCGCTTCATGAATCTTCAAACTGTTTTCTTGACAAAAAGGAGAACCACTAATTTTACACATCTGTTAACAGGTGTATGGAGCAATGCTGCATACGTGTGAAAAAGATTCAAATATTGGAGTCAGTGTTCGGATAAAAAAACAGCACAGTAAATATCCTAAAATAGCACAAGCTGCCTCACAGGCTGCTCCTCCTCTCTGCTTCAGGCTACATTAGCTGCTACTGGCTAACACATCTGAATTTCATTGCAAGACATGTAGGTGCAGAACTGGAATTTATTTATTTTTTTCCTTTAAACTCTTAATTATCAAGTGAAAAGTGTGGCATTCTTTAAACATTTTATTTATACAATCAAAAATAGCTGGTAAGAGGAGATTCAGCAACTACTTGGAGCAAATCTTCAGCTGGAACCAGAAATAGTTGGAATTTTTGCTTAAAAATCGTCACTCTTCTGTACCTTCTATCAGCTTACTCATTGTTAAAGAACTAATCTTTTCAGCTCTAATAACATTGTTAGTGAGTTATGTTTGTTGTTATCTATACACTGCCATTTCTGCAACCACGCTGCATGCTTTATCCCAATAAAATTAACGCTGCAACTAAAGATAAATTATAGATAAAGCCTCTAATCAATCATCTTTTTTTTGTAATATCCCAAAGCCCAAGAAGATATATGCAGATTACTTGTTTTCTTTGAACAAACCATCCAAATCTACTTTCATATACAACAGACGAAAGCACCAAAAACTCATATTTAAGAAACTGAAAACAACAAAAATTTAGTCCAGTTGTTTGAAAAATGTCTCCAGTCCTCAACCGATTGTTAATTAATTCATCAATTAATTCACTAGTGGTTGCAGCTCTGAACAAAAACAACAGTAGCTCCACAAACAAAAACAAAAAACAACCCTCAAATAGAAATTTAAAAAATGGGTTACTTTGATGACACCTGGGCGGGGTCGAGGCTCTGATTGGGCTGTTTGTTGTCAGTCAAATCCGGCAAAAACAGACTGCTGTCTTCAAACTCGCAGCTCTTCTTGCTGCACAGAAATGCCTGCACTCAAAGACTCTCTGATACGTCCCTGTGCTCGTCTGCTTATCATTCTCCAAAGACGACAACACACAGCCTCACACACGTACGCAGGACAGATAATTTATTCAGCCGCTCTCAAAGCCGCTCTCTGCAGTGACCCAAGCAGACAATAAAGCATCTCCACAATGGAAATGTTAATTTCCTCATTATCAGCCCTCTTAATTATTTGTTGTGACAGATAATTGCATGCAGGGCGTTTGATATCAGCAATAACCTTCTGCCTGTGTTGTCAAGGGGGCCTTGTCGCCCCTCCCGCCCCTGAGCGTCGCTTTTCACCGAGACAAAGAGCGAGGAAGCGTGCGCACATAACCTTTTCTAAGCTCCGTGCCTCCTCTCCCCTCGCCATAATAGGAATAAATATTATAGATTAATTAATCCGTGCTGATTATAATTTAATCACTTTGCCTCCCGGGGTCACTGTATTAATATCCCACTTAGTGCGTGGCTTGTACACACACACACACCTACTGGAGACACACAGCAAAAGAATGGCATTATTCCAAACCTCGACTGATGCGTGGAGGTGTTTTCTGCCGTTTCCTGACTTATTAATTACCACTAACGTTGTATTACAAGGCTTTGGGCGTTTTGGTGAGCGTACACACTCACAGGAGGCAGCAGTTTTAACACACATTTGGCAGAAACAGAGCAGTGATACCCGAATATACAAGATGTTTTTAGGAAAACATTTATATTTCATTTTGATTTGAATGGATGCTTTTTGATGAATCACAGACAGCACAAAGACAACAAGATTGGGTTCAAGCTGCCATATCAAGGATCTAATGATAAAAAACGAGCGTGTTGTTAAAAAATTAGTATCAAAACACAGACTGACGTGTAACTTTCAGCAATATCAGTCGAACGTTAACCCTCCTGGTGTCTTCATTTACGGGTAACAAAAAATATTGTTTCCGTGTCTGAAAAAAAATCCGAAAATTTGCAAAACCTTCAGGAAGAAAATTCCAATAATTCCTTAAAAGTTTCCCTTAATTTTTTTTTTTAAAATACCCCAAATTTGGCAAGAAAATATTTGTAAATATTTTCAAAAATTGAGTAAAATCTTCCAAAAAAATCCTAAAAATATCTAAAGTGATCACATATATATCAGTAAAACTTCTAATATTTTCTTTAAGAACATTCACTAAACAAATCAACCAAAATTCAATGACTTTCGCTGGATTTGGTTGATTTTTTTAGTGAATGTTCTTAAGATACATTTTAAGCATTTCTTTTTTTCCCAAAAAAAAATGTTCAATGATTTCCCAAAAATGTTGGAAATGTGGACATCAGAAGCTTTCACTGTGAAAATCAATTTTTTTCCCACATTTTCAAACTTTAAAACGGGTCAAATTTGACCCACAGGACAACACGAGGGTTAAGCAAAGAGAGTTTAGCACTTGATATTTCAGATTCCTTCTGATTCTTTTTGATTTAAATGGCTGTCAAATTGGAGAAACGGCTTGTAAAAGCTAAATACTACATTTCCCACAATGCACCTCAACAGAGTCTGATGTTAGACCCTTTCTGCCAGTTACCCACCACATATATAAACCCCAGAGCCACAGAAGACATACTACTGCTGTGTCTCGTGACACAGAAACTGGTGTTCAGATGTGAAACTGCTGCGTGTGTGTTTAAAATACTTGGCAGAGGCACAAATGTCATCATTGTCACTCTAATTCTTCTCGTTAAGAAGCACAGAAGAGCCAGACCCCTCTCTCATACATCAAATCTGTCTCCTCTCGAAGCGGATCTACATGCAATGCCGACTGATCTCGCATCCATTTCAGAGCAGCGGATTTGGCAGAGGCAGGTGGCTCCGATTCCAAGTCATTTTGGATGTCGGGCAGCGAGAGAGAAAAAAAAACTCCTTCAGTCAGTAAACAGAAGCTGTTAGCAAACCGACTGAAGGGTGGCTCGCAGCTTTACTGTCACAGAAATGAGTGCAGGGACAAACACATAGCTGGCCCGACATGAGGAACTCCCCAGTCAAAACACCAATTTCATGTCTTGTCGAGTCTAATTTGCTGCGTAGCAAACTGTGGGGAGGAGATGCTCGGAAAAACGGCCGTGGATAAAAGAAGCTATTTTTACTTAAGTGCAGCACTTAAGTTTGAAAACACAACGCCGCTGCTCTTTTTCGTGTGTGTGTTTTGTGTGTGTGATTGTGATACATCCACCATCTGCTCTGTTGGCAGACGTGAACCTGTTATCTGCATGAATCTGGACGGCCAACATTTTTCTGTATGTGACGCTAAATATTTTGGGGACATTTTTCTGTGTTGGTGTCCTGTTTCACTGTGCAAATACTGACCTGATCCAGCAGGACGCACATGATTATTCTCATTAATCTTTGCTGGATTCCCATCATTGTGCTAGCTTTAATAGTGTTCATTTTATTTTGTACTTATATTCTATTTTCTAATCTACGAACACTACACTGTAAAAAAAAATGTGGCAAAAAAAACATAATACTTAAACATCACACATTAAAAAAAACTGTGAAATACTGGAATGTGTAAAAATTATAAGAGCAAATATCTGCAAAATAGGTAATTTTATGGTCCTACATTGCAAAAGAATTAATTATTAGTTGCAAAAAAAAATATCTGTCATGAAAGTACCACAATGAAAGAGAAGTCAATACGGAAAACAAACATTTTCAAATAAAAACTACTAGAATTTAATTTTTAAAATGACCTGATATCATTTTGTAAATAGAATGAGGTGAAATAACTTAATTTTAATTCAGATTTTCTGTACAGATTAACCACAAAAACAAAACACTTTTTTTGACTAATTAGGTGACATTACATATGATTTTAGGCATCAATTTCTGCAAAATAGATAATTTATGGTCCTACATTGCAAATAATTAATTAATATTTGTAAAAAAAAATAAAAAATACAGATTTGGATGATATGTGCAGTTTTGGTCTGTTTTGTTGTTTTTCAATAATCAACATGTAAATTAATAATGATGATTTACTATATATTATGTGTTATCTAGTAAATCAAGAAAAATCCTTAAAATAACAACTAAACAATTCAACATTTTTTAACCTTAAATACCATCAATTTTCTTTTATATAACAGCAAATACTTGTAATATAGTGACATTTTGTTAATTTAAGTGCAATTTTCCAATTAAATATAAATGTAAAAGTACAGACTTTTAATGTGAAATTATTAATAGGTTTGGCTTGTGTTTTTTTAAGGACTTGCATTTAAATTAATATTTTTCAGTTATCTAATAAATACAATCTGTAATTCAACAAAACACAAAAAAATCTGTAAAATACAAGGAAATTGTTCAAAAAAATTGTAATAATTTTCTTTTTACAGTGTATATACTCAGCTGCTACTGAATTTTCTGGATTGTGATTGTATGGGGATGAATGTTTACGACCCAGACAATATAACTGGACACCTATGGTGCAGGTGCTCACAGTTCTAAATTTATTCACTCGTGTTAAACTGTCGGTAAAGATGCCAACAGCCAGGCTCAGCTAAAGAGCTCGGCGCTCGGGCTATTTGTGTAACCGACGCCACCTTGCACACTGCAGAGAACGGCGCAGGAATGTGGAGAAGTGAGAGAGAAGGAAGAGCAAAAAGCAGACAACTGTAGAGAGCTGCCATGTTTGTGGCATGAGAGAGGCAATATCTCCTGATTGCATTATACGTTTAGGAACTTTAAATCTCAGACTAGCGTCACAGGATTGATTTCAAACCAAAAAGCAACATCATAAGTCATTGTAGAAGTAATAAACAAGTTATATTTAGTTTTATTACATGTACCATGCTTTGGAAGAGATTTACCCTCTCTAAACCCCCCTGGAGTTATCACACTTCTCAAGAGCTGCTGGGGCTGAGTTTTTCAAAAAAAAAACATGACTTTTTGCATCATCAGTTGTCTGCTCTATATGTATGTATTGCAACAAATGAATGTAAAACTAATCACTTTAGGAACAATATGTTGTTTAACCCTCCTGTTGTCTTCATTTACAGGCACGAAAAATATTGTTTCCTTGCCTGAAAAAATCCAAAATTTCAGGAAAAAAATTCCCAAAATGTATGACATTTTGCAAAACCTTCAGGAAGAAAATTCCAATATTCCTGAACAGTTTTTGATTACAGTTTAATTTTTTAAAAAATGTGTAAAATTTGGCGAGAAATATTTTTAAAAATTGAGTAAAATTCTTCAAAAAAATCCTAAAAATATCTAAAGTGATTACATACAGTTGTGCTCATAAGTTTACATACCCTGGCCAAATTTGTGAAATATTGTCCTTTATTTTTTTTATCAAATATGTTTGTTAATGGAAACGCTTTTTTTTTTCATTTAGGGCTGGTGTTCAGACAAAGCTATTTATTGTCATGCAATTGTATTGCTCTGATCATTCATGTTTTCATTAAAGAATGGAGCACATTTTACAAATTCTGCCAGGGTATGTCAACTTATGAGCACAACTGTACATGTCAATAAACTTCTAATATTTTCTTTAAGAACACTTAAAAATCAATGATTTTTTTGTGAACATTCTTAACAAACACTTTTAACATTTCTTTTTTCCAGCAAAAAAGGTTCAAAGATTTCCCAAAAATATTGAAAATGTGGACATCAGAAGTTTCACCGTGAAAATATATATTTTTTCCACATTTTCAAACTTTAAAACGAGCCAATTTTGACCGGCAGGACGACACGAGGGTTAACCACTACAGAATGCAATTATTTCTGCATTAACTATCATTTTAACTGTGAATATAAGCATCAGCTACGTTCTTGACATGTAGAAGATAAACTGATTTCCTCTGTGTTTGTGTCGTGGCTGGCAGCAGAAACACACATTCCTGTCCCGCCCCCCTCAAACATCCACATGAGGTAACTTTAGCCTTGCGTACAGGTGCAGCGTGCAAGGTGTTTTGCTTCTCACACTCACAGGCTTGACACGGTCTAAAGTGATTTTGAACCCCTTACATTCTGCACATGCCTTCTCCAATTTTTTTTCTTTCCCCTGAAGTGCTGCTGGTGTCCATCTTCACACACACACACACACACACACACACACACACACACACACACACATGCAGGCTGACAGCTTATCCTACCTCCCACATGTGTGACAGGTGTCAGGCCCAGTGGGAGCATTTACAGCCCTTAAACCCTTGACATTTGACCCCTGACCTTCTCCACTCCTTCAAGCCTGAGACACCTGCAGCGGCCAGAGAAACTCCTACAAGGTGAAGTGGAACACGACGCACAGAAATACTCATGGTCACTCAGCAAGTACATATCTCTTGTTTATTCACTGATCTGTGAGGGTGAAGCTAATCTGGACTGAATGCAATCCTGAAACCTTTTAGATGATCAAAATGGAGTACGCTAATATGATATATTGAAATATGTGGATTATTTATTAATTTTAAAGGGGAAACTTACTTTAGCTTCACCACACAGTATTAAAACAAAGAGGACAATACTATGAAACAAACCTAAGTGTTTAAATCTAAAACTGAAAAACATATTTATACATGTTATTTTATATGCAGTTTCATCTATATTTTAGTAAAATGTCACGTCTAAAATCATTAAGGCCACTTTTAATCACTTTTTTTTTCCAGTGAACAGCTGATTTCTCTTTTGTGCGCAACTTTTTTTTCTGAGTGGCAAAAATATTCATGATGAAAAATGGCAAATGAAAGAGAAGTGAACAAGAAAACAAACATTTTCAAATAAAACTATGAGAATTTAATTTTTAAAAAGACCTGAAATCTCCCTGTAAACACAAAGAGAGGAAAAACTTATCTTAATGACCTGAATGTAGAATAACTGGATTATTGTACAGTTTGTCATCATTTTTATCCATCGTTTTCTCCATATCAATCAAATTATTTTGTATTTCTGCAGCATAAGAGCGAAGGTGAGGATTTTCCATTGCAGTAGGAGGGATATTCTTAGCCTAATTTTAGGTATCATTCACAGTTTCCGTACAGACTAACCACAAAACAAAATAAAACACTGTTTCTGACATATTAGGGGACAATACATGTCATTTAGAGGTCATTTTCTCAAGATTTTTAAGGATTTAGAAACTGCACATGGAAACAAGTCGGGTCATTTAAAATTTCATGTTTAATTTAGTGATTTAATTTGAGTCTCCATATTAATCACAGAATTTGCATGTTTGCAGCCTAATAAAGAACAGCAACAATTTTAATTCCGACAAGGCGACACCATTGGGAACTTTTGGAAAAATTGAACTAATAACGGAAGATGTTCTCATTACAAATCAGATATTACAAGCGAACATGTTATTAAATTGTCTGTTTGTGTGGCGTACATGAATTTTAGCGGTCAGACAGTCAGTTCACTCGCACATTGATGTCGGGCAAACACGTAAATGCTTGTTTCTGCTGCATGCAGTCGTGTTTATGCGTCGTACGGACGACCCGAGGTCTTTATCAACGAATCGAACGTTACCGTGCATACAGAAACACACAGAGTGCCACGTTCTAATGAAAACATCTATCAGGCAGCTGTTCTCCGTATGTAAAGAGGCACAATTACTGTATGTGTTTTCCGTTTGATGCAAAACGGCTGAAACTTAATTAAAATTCACAGTGATTAGCATATGCATTGTGTGTGTGTTGGAGAGTCAGACAGAGTGCGACTCCCCCGCTCTCTGTTTCCTCACCCGGGGCTCCCCAGTGTGTTGGCTGTGAAGTGAGTTTAAAGAGGATAAACACCCCCTTTAACTCTCATTTCCTCTTAAGGTAATCTCCACACACACACACACACACAAACACACATGCCTAGACACACATGGCCGGCTGGAAGTTGACCCTTGACCCGGACAGATTTCACGGATTATCCCTTTTTTTTGTCTGACCATTGCCTTTCTGATCCACTACTTTGCCTTCATGTTAAAAGACACCCCCTTTTACTTTTTTTTTTGCTAAAGCTGGTAAATCCTCTCCATGCTGTACTGGATTCCCAGGGTTTGGATCCAACACTGCTGTTGTTTTAACCATCCTGTTGTCCTCATTTAAGGGCACCAAAAGATAATGTTTCCTTGTTTGAAAAAAAATCCAGAAAAAAAGCAACAAAAAAAAATCCCAAATTTCTGAAATTTGCAAAACCTTCACCTTCAGGACAACAGGAGGGTTAAGCCATAGAAATACAGAAAAGAGGGGGAAAAGAGGGGGCTGATGAGAGACATGCACATTTTAAAAAGGAAAAACTCTTATTGAGGCATGAAGACAAACATTCTCTTGATGTAATTCAAAAAATGAAGAGGCAGAAAGAGAAAATGAATGAAGACAGGGATTTGGCGGGAGGGAGTGAAGTTAAACGCTGCACCCCTCCTCCACCTCCTCCTTAACCTTTGAAGTGAACAGATTGCTTCCAGGGCAGAGGGAAAAGCCATTTACCCACCATATATTCATGTTCCTGGTTAAACAGAGGACTTAGGCAGAAGAATGGAGATTAGCCGCACTCTCAGCATCTCATTACATCCTAAAGGAAGCCATTCAAGTGGGCCGTTTTCTGCACAATCCCCTCCTCTCAGAGAGCAAAAAGAAACAGTCTCATAAATCTTGTTTTACTGTCACGAAGCATGAAATAAAAACATTTGAACATTTTCGGCGACGCGGCCACGGACAAATGATAACACACAACCTGAGAGCGCACAAACAGCGGGATGTGAGTGACAGAGGAGCCAAAAGGAGCTTGTTACCTGTCAATCAGCAGGAAAAAATAACACCGTGTCCCTCTTTGACCCTCCCCTCAGCCTGTGAGTGACACTTTGATTGGACAAGGCACTTTAAATATAACATCTAATAGAGGCTTGTACTCTGTCAGTCACAGCAGCAGAGCCTGTCTTTTCAGCTTTACTGCCTCCTGCTCTCACACAGCAGCTTTCAGTGTCAGGACAATGCTAAATAGACCAGGCTTATACTGCAGATCAGTATTGATGATTCATGCCATGCCTCCTGAAATAAATGTAAAAAGGGGAGCACAACAGGAGTAAATTATGTCTGAAACACACATATAAAGTGAATTATTCACTCTGGCATGATTGTCCATTAAGGACAGCTGCCTAGGAATGTTTTTTTAATACATTTATGACGCCAAATATGTCTTTTACCGACTATGTAAGAATTCCGGCTATCTATTGCTTACCAGACAGCTGTCAGAAATGCCCAAATGCTTTCCACTCTCCTGACTCTTCTGCCACAACAAATCCACACTGACGTCCTCAAATACTGCAGAAAGCATTGCAGGTAATTTATTTTTCCAAAGCGAAGATATTCTGCTTAAAACATATCTAGATTGCTTCTCTAATTGAATAAGATACAAGATAGTGCGAGAAAATCATGAGTGAAAGTTATTTTGATGACGTCTGCTCCTCAGTAAAGATATGATACATTATATGAGATGCTGAAAAGTCAGATCCACTCTTGTCCACACACCCAGAAACCTGGATTATGTTGGAATCATGAGGGAATTAATCAGGCTCTCAATGTCCAATATAACTTCACATACCGCCGACGATTAAAAATGGAGATAAAAGTAATAACTGAGCCACTAATGTGACTATAAAAGCACTCATTTTGGAAGTATGTGCTGCTGCTGGCATGACAAAGATGCTCTCATGTTTTTAACTCCACAACTTCAGATATTTTCCTTCAGTTTCACTGCAGTCCCAGCTGAAACTGACTCAGCATCACTCAGATTCCACACAGCTCCCCTTGGAAACACATACAGCTTTATTCCAGTTGTTTCACATATGTAGTAATACTCCTCAGCAGTGCTGGGAAAAGCACTCGGAAAGCGCAGCGAGCTACACAGAGCCGCCATGATTAGTCGGCATAATAGATGACATCAATAATTTAAACTGGCACGTAGTTCTTTATTTCTAGAATACTTCAGTGCATTATAATCCAGCAGAGTTCGATCCAGTGCAGTTTAAAAGTCTCCAAAGATCCAAGCATTGCTTCTCTCCTGCTCTCTGTGCCCAAAAATACTGCATTTAATATGATAGAATTCCCAGTAAAGCTGTTTTTAATTTCATGCTTTTCTGTTTCTGTTGTCAGACAATAGAAGAAGTAGAAAACAGTGACTGAAACTTACTTTTAGGTATATCTCTGTAGATGAGGCCACAATCTTACTACTAACATTTAGGACATTGCTTTTGGCACAATTTCGTATGGCCGTCTTTTATGATCGAGTGCAAACATGCAGAGTTAAACCAGGCCACAGCTGGCAGTGATGACATTTATCAGCTTTTCATTCTTTCTAATTATCAGAAAGAGGCTGAGCAATGTAAAATAGCATAGGTAACTAACAATCCTTGATCCTGTGGAACATTAGCTAAGACCCACACAAGATCTCAAAGGCGTTCCGAGACAAAGTACAGTTTTAAATTATATTTTATGCAATAATAAACTTCAGACAGGGACCGAGAGAATTATTTTAGCAAGTCAAGGACATGCTCATAAACCATGCCAACTTCTAACTACACAAGTTTCTGATTTAAGTCAAACACAACTAATGTAATCAAGCGTGTGTGTGTGTGTGTGTGTGTGTGTGTGTGTGTGTGTGTGTACTATGTAGGAAACTGCACAATAAAACAAAACACAAAACAGACTGGAACACTTCAAACTGGAAAAAGATGAATGTGTTCTTTGTTGCTTAATCTAAAGTGAACTTTACTGTACGTGCTATCCGGTAGTGTGTGTGTGTGTGTGTGTGTGTGTGTGTGTGTGTGTGTGTGTGTGTGTGTGTGTGTGTGTGTGTGTGTGTGTGTGTGTGTGTGCTGTGAGGTTCCCAGTGCTTTGACAAGAGGTTAGCAGCACTAAAATAAACCTCAAGTGAACCGTTTGTCTGATTTTCCCATCAAATAATGAAACGTGATCAGGTTTCGCTGCGCTGTGCCAGGGAGCGTCCAGGGTCCACAACTGTCAAGGCGGACTTCAAAGACTTGTGGCCCTTGTGCACTTCGCCTGCCCTGGCCTCGCTGACTGGCTGGGTAGATGACATTCCTGGGTTGTTTCTGCTGCCTTTTTTTCCTCCCTCCCCTTTTGTGTCCTGACATCCAGCCTCTCGCAGCAAAATCGCAGCAGATATTTAAGAGCGGAAAAACACAAAGCGAGTCAGGAGAATGAAAGTTAAGATGGTGAGTTCACGAGGTGACTCGGAGCGTTCTCAGGACACATCGCAGAGAAACCTGTTCCTGTCATGAACGGCAAACCGAAGCCAAACGCTCAAACGTCTGAGAGCAGAACATAACAGGAAGAGGGTGGAGTTTTTCGGTGCGAGCGCCGCTAGAGATGTCAAGAGAGAGAAGGCTGGCGGAAACAAATTACTTCCAACATGGCTGTCCTCTCCAGTAAGGCTAAACAGAAAACAAACACATGTAGCAACAAAAGGGAGCCAGAACAATTAGTAACATGCTCTTCTCAACAGGATAAGAAGGAGGATTATGTGAAATGTGGTCTTAATTTTGAGAAACACTACCACTAACAGCAGCACTAGTATGAGATAAAAGCTACCAGTTGTCACAACCATGGACACACTTGTTTATGGTAATTATACTCAGCAGTGCTGCCGACTGGGAAACGAGCTATGGCTGCTGGAAAGACCACAAAATCCTATTAGGTATGTTCTCTACAGACGAGCATATTCTACATACTTTGAGTACTTATCAGATGATACAAGTGCAAATGATTTAGCATGTGGATTTTAGTGTCTTTTAAACTGAAACAGCCCAATTTCCAACATTCTGTCCAGTTTGGACATCCTATCTTTCTGATGTAACAGCTATTAAGCAAGTGCACAGACAAGTGTTCTATTTCCGAGGCAGACTGCGTCCAGTACCTACTATTTGTTTTTGTTTTGGTGCAGTTGACGTCACAGTCAAAGCCGTTCAAATCTACACCGCAATGGAAGGGCTGAAAGGACCAATTACTGGGCCATTCCTTCAAGTTTGTGCGTCACCTTGCGCCTGGTCTAAGTTCTTCCAGTGGAAAGCGGAGCTACTCTTCACAGGTTTTGGTTCATATGGACCGTTCATTGCAGAAAAAAACTGGCACAATCCGCACATACACAGACAAAAATCCAATGGCAATGTCTTTCCTTGTCTTTTAAATAAACATCAGGGCTAGTATACCATCATACTTCATCCTTATTCTGGTTATTTTATACTAAATGATAAAACAGACTCAGAGTAAACTGGCATGCACCGTCTGTACATGCACCGGCCAGTATTCACGATTCATGATTACTGAAAATAGATTTGTATCAACTGGTGATTTCAGCACAAGAACCATTGAGGAATATAATGCAGACAAGTTAGCTGATGTACTGTTTGCAAAGGTCACACTTGACTTTCTGTGCAATCAGGCTATCATTGTGGTACTTTTCTCCTAATGGAAGTAACACAACCAATGAGAATTTGATCAGATGAGAGCAAATTGTCCGATCAATCGATCGATCGATCTGGAGACTGCTGTCTAAGGCTAAGACCAGTTTATTGAAGTATTAATGTTACATCCATCCACACAGGAAATAGACTGAACTCAAACTAGCATCGGACTTTCAAAAACAAGAATTATGAACACTGATATGATGTCAACACTGAAAAAGTATGTGCATTTCATACACATAGTCCCAATCATGCACACACTGGAAGGCTGCTGGCTCTAAAGAGGACAGACTGATGAAGTGCGATGTACTGCAGAGTATTCATTTGCAGTACTGGGTGGCCTGTGGCCTGTGGTATCACTACTGTCCCTTTCATTTGGAAGCGTCTGGAATGCCGTGGGTGGATGACTGTACATCTCTGTATCTCATCCGTGTGCAGTGTGTTATCAGCCTGAGCGTCCATGTGCATGTGTGGCGGACTGAGCGGAAGGCCAAATGAAAGGAAATCACAGTAATTGGAGCTGACACGGTGAGATGCACACACTGAGAAGATAAAGTATGAAGATACAGGCCTGGACCTGATTGTCAGCTTCTTTTAATCACTCTCATACACGGAGAAAGAGACACAGAGACTGAGAGACAAACCGACTGAATGACTGACATCCATACAAATAACGCAAGACACAGAGTGTATTGAACGCGAATGCACTCTTTAAATCTCCTCTTAAATCTGGTTGTGATATGAAGATGAGTATCACTTTACTTTCTTTGGGTCAGAAAATGCAGCAGTCTACAATCACTGGCACAGATTACTGGCAGACCATCCAAAAATACTGGAGGGAAAGATGGTAGGACGGTCCTGTGGTTAAAGAAACTGTCATTCAACCGAAGAATGTGGTTTAAAGCTCAATTCTCCGTCTATAACACTGTCCCTCCCTGCTGAGATGTCCATTGAAACAGAACCATGATATCAGACAGAACACTGATATTGGTATTTAAACAAAACAATAACACTGGCAGCATCATTAAAGTTATAATTAATAATCAACAAGACACAAGTGCTAGTTTACAGGATGAGTTTTGGACACACTGTACTGTGATATACACCAAACACCACCTTCCACAGGAGCACAGTGTTGGGCTTTAAGACTAACATTAATGTTAACTCAAAGGGATATGTGGCTATTAAAATAATTATATTATCATATAGTATCTTTAAAAAACAGCATTTACAAAGTGCTGTACAGACAGGACAACAAAGAAAAGAAGGATACTAAAATATTGAACAATAAAAGGTTGGTCAGTCCAAAAATGATAAAATGACACAGAAATCTTTAACAAATCCGTGAATCCAGACTACAAGCTGCTTCACTGCCAAAATCTAATCACTTGGTCCTTGTGTCATTTCTGACCTTCCCTGAAAATTTCATCCAAATTCATTAGTCCGTTTTTGAGTAATGTTGCTAACAGACAGACAGACAGACAGACGCACGCTAATTGTCACATAATTCCGTTGTTCCTTGGTGAACTAATAAGAAAACAGAAGGCAAAACCATAAACACAAGGCTAAAAATGATAACAGCAGTAGTCATTGTAAATGGGTAAGTAAAGGGTAAAAGACAATAAAAATATCATAAAAACGAGAAAAGCACTCAGAGAGCGCAGACCTCCGCCAGGCCATCTGTTTGTCTGTTAACAGCATAACTCAAAAAGTCATGGACGTATTTTCACCAAATCTTTACAGAATGTCCGGACCGGCCATCTCTCAATTGTACAGAGTCCTTAAAAAAAAATCCTGGATCCAGACGGTGATCCAGATCACCTCCAAAATCTAATCGATTGTTCCTTTTCCTCTTCCGGACATTCTGTAAAAATTTGGTGAAAATTCGTCCATGACTTTTTGAGTTATGCTGTTAACAGACAAACAGACAAACAAACTCCGATGATTACATAACCTCCTTACATAACCAATAATGTTTATCAAATTAATGATAAAAATAGACAATACAAATGATACAAAATTAAAATCCAAATAAATGTAGAAATAGACAGCATCTTGTGAAATCCAGCCCATAAAAACGGGTTTTAAGAAGTGATTTAAAAGAAGATACTGACTCAGCAAGCCTATCTGTTGGCACTATGGCTGCACGAGTGATCAAATACGAAACACAATCACAACTGTGGCTTCCTGTTATTAGCTGAACATTAAATGCTCATTAAAAACTCTAAAAAACAGCCCATGCAGAAAAAATCACTTGGTAAAGTGCAACTATAACAGAAAAGGCAGTTTTTGTCTTACTGTCAGATTGAAGGAATCTAACAAGAGAAAGTGCAAACCATTTTTATGTCTATTCTAGTTCAAAGTGAAGGGCTGCTTAACCTTAAAGGTCTACCAGCTAACTTGGTGACAACATGCTAACAATTGGTTTCATTTTCAGTGCCTAAGAAGGGGAAGCAAGGGATGAAAAAGGATCTTTCTGTGAACAAAAACCTTCTAAATTAAAAGTCCATGGCTATCATAGCAAAAAGACAGTTATAGAAAGTCTCTGAAATACACTGAATGCCACATTTAAGGCCATAATTCTCCCCTAAATGGTTCTATCTGGTGTCAGAATCAAAGACGTCATATATCTTAAAGTGCTGTTAAACCTGCAGTCTGGTGGTGATCTTGTTTCACAGCTCATGGGAACCAGACAGTAGCTGTAAGAGGACAGTCGTCTCCCCATGGAGGACTGGAATCTGAACGCAGCATTTCAAGAAATTTGAGAGCAGTCGGTGAACTTTTGAGCAATGCTGATGTCAGCCTTTATGGCCTTCAGAGATCATAAACTGTCCACTGCATCCAGGTTGTCTCTGTTGCAGGTTTAACTAACAGGAGGAAGGAAAATGATCCAAATTTCCATCCAGGAAAGAAAGAAATGAAATGAGACATTTCCTACAAACTTACGAAAATGTAGTCACTTGATGTCTCGCCTTAAAGAAACATAAAGATGCATGAACAAACTGGCTAATGACAATATATCTTATATCCAATTCAATAAAAGGAAAATTGAAGAGTATTTCTACAAATGTTGGATTTTTAATTTTTAAATTTTAATCTTTCAGCAAGAAATAATTTAAGTTGTTCATTCCAAACTTCACAGAGGTATGACAGTGAAAAGTTACTTATTAGGAGAGAGACATGCAGCATATTGCTACACAATATGTGGCCGTATATCACAAACTGAGGGACTGATAACTAAAACCACATTGCTGAATGTGATAACTATCTCAACATGGCCTATTGTACATATGGAACACATACGCAAAGCAGAAAGTTTTTCTTTACTTTTGCCTTTCTGTTAACCTGGCAATAGCCAGATTAATAATTGTGTAGTACTTGATAGTACTCCACAATATCAATCTGGGACCGCTCCATGTAAATCCGTTCGGAGGAAAGAGGTACGGATTGGACAATGCAACAGTATGTCCCGCCTCTGACAGGATTGTTTTTAGCCAATCGCGGGATCTTCACAACGAGCGGAGCCAATTGGTAGATTAAACTCTTCCCAAAACCCGTAGGTAATAAAGCACAAACATCTTTACCATCCAGAAATGCGCAAAGCGCCTCTCGTTGTTCTTCCTTCAAAGAAGCGATAGGAGATTCAGCTAAAACTGACTTAATAGCAGCATCTACACGATCGTTGTCCTCCGTTGCCATGTTTGTTTTGATCTACTGGCGCTTGGTGTCATCTTCACACCTGGATATCCCGCCCCACACGAATACTGCTGCGTGACTGGCCCGAACCGACTTGGTTCTGTACAAACAGTGAATGCGGGAGCGGAGCAAGATGGTTTCTTGAGAGATTTGTGAACTCACAAATATTGCGAGAAATCAACTTGCTGGCAAGGTTACCTTTCTGTTGCTCTTCTAATCAATGAACGTATTATATTTTACTTAATGTATTGTAATTTTTTTTCTCACATCATTGGTACCATCATTTTCACATTGGCTATACTGTTTATCCAACAGTCATGCTGAAAAAGCATGTTCAATTCAAAATTAATTGAAAAAATTTTACTTTTTAATGTAGAAAAACATATTAGACAAATTCTTCAAACATGCATGGAGGGACTTTTATAATGATTAATGTTGTAGCTGCCACTGAAGAGGTCATGTCCTGTTTTAGCCAAGTTCCCAGACATGTGTTGGGTCTGAGTCAGTATATAATTGAGGGATTTTTGAAGTCCATGGGATATATCTCGCATACATTTTTATCAAAAGCAAAAACACTAATGTTTTTTTTATGTTCATTATGATTCTGTCTTTACAAATTCCATAATAATTTTATTATGGAATCAAAAACTTAATAAAAATGACTTGATACCACTGAAATGTCAACAAAATAACTGTCCAAATTTAATAACAACCACCTTCTAATTAGCTAAACAATAATAAAATGAGCTTATTCAAAAATTGTTATGATTTTGTTCCTTTTATTAAGTTGAGATAATCATGACAGATATTTCTTTTTTGGTAATATATCACATTTTATATGGAAAAAACAAATTGTATCTCTTTTAACTAAGTTCCCCATTACAAAAACACCTCTCCAGGAAGTGTGTTAATTCCAGATCACATGACCTGCTCCACATGATGTCATTTCCTCCTGAAGAAAAGACTGGCAAGATTCCAAGGCTTTTTGAGTTATTTAATATAAAGTAGTGTGTGATTCAAGTGTGGACTTATGGGATGTCAACAGGTTTACTACAATATCTTTGGAAATAACTTCCAATTGTAATCAATTGTATATATTGTAATTTATGTATTTTGATCTTCCTGATGTACTTATCTTTTGAATTGCTCGACATCATTGCAAATGAGGGTTCACCCTCAATGATTCTCAAGTCTAAATAAATAAATAAATATAATATTCTAGAAGAATCTCTTTCGAAAAACGCCATGTGGTGCTGTGCTATAGGTGGCCATGTTAATTTTATTCTTGAAAACAGCAAAAATGTCAACTATGTTACATAAAGTCCTGCAGTTATATACCTAATCCTGGACTAAAAGAAAAAAATCAATCAAGATCTTTATTAAAAAAACAGTTTTTAGCCGAGGACTAACCCTATATTTGAGCTTAAATGTGACTAGTTTTGAGTCAACAAAACTTTTTTTCCAGTCTCTGTGCCCACAATATCTTAATTAGCAAATGTAAATATGCTAACCTTCTAAATTTTAATGTTTTAGGTTTTTGCTCTGATATTGTTTAAGAGTCAGTATTATTATATTTAGGCAGATATAGTCTCCAAATCATTCATATATGTGTTTAATATTTCAACGACGGTTCAGATGATGGTTTTATTTAATGAAATTCTATGTGCCCAAATGCTGTCAGACAGTTTTTATTTCAATCCAAAGATGTCCAATGCCGATATTGACTCAGACATCGCTGTAATTGTTTCTTCATTTTTAATTTCTCACAGTATGAGCAAAATGAGGGACGGGTCCCAGGAGGAGGAGGAGGAGAGTCAGAGGAGGGGAGGGGGGTTGCAGTTGAAACCTCAGTAGTGTCACAACTGCCAATTTGTGGCCAGTTTGAGATGTTGACATCTGCATTCTTTCACGTTCACTATGACTCTCTGGTCTGAGCCAAGAGACCAGCTTTAGATTGCTTTATTTATCTCGACGCTCCTGTGGTTGAAAGGATGTCCCAGACAGTGTGATGAACAAAAGGAAGAGAGACAGTGCCCCAAAAATCATCATCTACAAATCTGTCCTTCAGTGAGGGGGATTGTTGTTGGAATATTAACTAACTATGAGGTGGGATTTAGAGAATGTACCTGCTTTCTTTG
The DNA here is from genome assembly GCF_021347895.1 of Acanthochromis polyacanthus. Classification (NCBI taxonomy): domain Eukaryota; kingdom Metazoa; phylum Chordata; class Actinopteri; family Pomacentridae; genus Acanthochromis; species Acanthochromis polyacanthus. The sequence goes on along the minus strand of NC_067134.1, from coordinate 21,517,168 downwards.
CCACAAATGAGTGGAGTTGCTGTTTGCAGACTGGCTGAAACTGAAAGTCAGTGTCCACATGCTAAAAACATCTCAACTAAATGAAGTCAAATCACTGAGGTGGACACTTCCCTGTACTCTAAGTATCTTACACTTACATAGTGGGTGACGAGCTGTAAACCTGCCAGCTCTAAAGTGAAACAAGACATGTGCATAGTAAGCAGTGTGAGTTATTGAAGACGAGAGTAGTTACACCAGTAGTGAAGGCAATACAGAAACCAGAAATAACTATGTTGACAGTTCAATTTCTTACAAACTTTAATGAATGATTTAATGATAGTTTAAAAGTGATCTGTCAGTAATTCTTTGAACAGTTTGATATATTTAGTAAAATAATAATATATGACTCAATATGGAACCTAAAATTGATTCTTTTTGATATTAATTAAAAAGAAAAATAGAAAATATAGTGAAAATGTCAAAGCAAGGCAGTGAAGGATGTGAAAAGAAGCCATAAAACAACAAAAGGCACTACACTGTGTTTGTACGCTTTCAAATCCAACAAGAACATCACGTTTACGTGCCATATTGCATTACATTAAAGGTTCAATTCCGACACAATTTTAATTGTTTTTGCAGTAAAATAAGCATTTTTTAGCCTAAAAATTGAAAGCAAAATAAAAAAAATTACAAATAATAATTAAGCATTTTAAAAGAATACCTCAAAATGGAATTTTTTTCTTTACCAACATTTATTTGACTCTACTGCTTCACTGGTTAATTAAAAAGCTATTTAATTTTCCTGTTTCTATTCGATCTTTTTCCCTCTGCAGCCTCACCTTACCTTGATCCAGACTCTGTGTGGGTGAAAACTGGACACTAACTTTTCTAGATGGCTGCGTAACTGAAGCCAATTTTCTTCAAATAAATACACAAGCCAGTCTAGACCAGCAAATTGTATGTTTGTGGCAAATCTCTGCAGGCCAAATAGTCAATTTTTCTGGCCACTTCCTTCTATCATTTGCTGATGTTAAAATACACAATGAGGATTCAAACATCAGACTTTTTATGAATTAGAAAACTATTAATTATCTAATTTAATCTAATTCATTAGTTAAATTCCCTTTAAAAATCCTCAACAGTTGTTCCGAGTTATTTTTTCCAAATTGTTGAGTTTTATTACATTAGGGCCAGTATACAACTCCAGTTCTGTAAGTACACGCATTGCGCTAACCCTTAGCTATCACTGTATAAACTATTGAGACTACAGTTAAGCAGTTACCATTTTCCAGAGACTGTGTTTTTTGACGTTATCTTCACTTTGACTTGCATATTTCTTGTCTTCCTTAGCCACCACAATGGAAACAAATATTGGATTTTAATGTATTGTGTATATTTTGTCATTTTGTACAATAAAAGAAGAAAGAAATACAATTGTTGCAAAAAAGATAAACGGAAAAGGATCAAAGAAAAGGTATAAAAGGTTTCAGTCAATAAAAATGATGAAAGTAGGCCGTCTGGTGTAACTCGCATTAAAAAAAACAACAACCACGAATCTCAAAACACAGACAACACCAAGGGTTCAAATGAGGACACAACTGCAAAATCTGTCAAGGAAGACAAGCCGCCCATCTCACTGGGACTGTTTGCATCTGTCATTAGTAAAAAAAAAAAAAAAAAAATGTTTAAAAAAACGCCTCTGGACATGAAGGAATTCAGCACAGTGGAATTGGACAGAAAATATGCCGTGGAGGAGGAGGAGGGGAAAAAAGCGGGTTGAGACGAAGAAGAGAAAGAAATGTCACAGGCTGAAATAAGACAGTGTGGCCTGTTTTGACACATTATGTCAAACACACCAGCGATCAGCGTGGCGTGCTGAGGAGTCTGACGATCTGTGGCTTTTGCAAGTCAGCGAGGGAATAAAGAAAAAAGAAGTGATGAAAACATGAAGAGGAGAACAGTGAATGAAAGACAGAGGGGGGGGGGGGGGGGGGGGGGACCATAATTGAGAAAGAACTGATTTACTTAATTTTATTACAAAATTGCCCACATCCTAAAATTTCCCAACTTATGTGGCGAAATGAGACTTTTTACAGATTAGAAAAAGAAAGTAGAGGAATGCTAAATGAATACTAATCGTTCTGGTAATCCGTTTTTGTTGTGACGGTAATTCATTTTGTCACCGTTCGCACTGGTAATCTATGGAATTCAGCTGTCATGCCAAAAGGCCAGACGCTCAATTGAAACCAGAAGGAAGACAGACAACGAGAATAGAGAGAATAATGTCTATCAACTGAGGATCAGGCTTTTTCATTCAGCGGGATTTGTCATTTGGAGAGTATAAACAACAGCTTTATATGCTCTGCAGGAGAACAGAGAGTCTGGTGCTTTACGAGGTGTCACGACATAAAGCACCATGAGCCAGAGGGAGTTAGCTGAGTTTGATTTGAGCATTGGATTGTGAAATTTTCATTAGTCTGCAAAATTTTATACAGTGGTAAGTACAGCTCACAGATATGTAGCATAGGGCTCAAGATTAAAGTGTCCAACAAGCAAGCAAAAGAAAAAACTAAAGAAGAATGTTGTGCTGCAGTTAATCAAGCAGGTCCTGTCATTCAAAAAAAGGGAAAATACCAAAATAAAACAGAAGCATCATCAACTAAATGTGCTCAAAACATCAAATACATGAGTATGCATGTCTAGCTACTCAATCTATTACAAGATTTATTGCATTATTATGAATATATTACTGTATATTTATCATTGATTAATTATTGCGAATACATGTTTTAATGTCGCAGCTGGTTGAGATTCACTTTTTGGGTTCAGTGTAATCTGCAAACATAAAAAAACAACATATGCAAGCGTAAATTGTTTGAAAGAAGTGCAAATACTCAAGTAATGTGCAAGTACGACCATAAATGTGTTTGGTTACTTCCTGCTACAGCTGCAATAATTCACCAATAATTAAATCTGCAACCACTTTGATAACTAAAAATCAGTTTGAGTGTTTTTATAAAGAAAATAAACGTCAATAATGTGTGATTCCAGCTTTTAAATTTGGAATATTTTTGGTTAATTCTCTCCTTTACAACAGAAATTTGATTAGTCGCCTTGTGCTATGGGATGTTTCACCGTTTATTTACTTCATCTGACATTTTATAGACCAATTAACTGGTTAATCAAAAAAATTATCACATTAAACAGCATTGAAAATAATTTGCATGGTGGATGTAGGAACAAGTAACATTGGACTTTAAAGGACATTAATGAACAGTGTAACCTGTAAATTGTGAACAATTAAACAATTTTTTGGAAATTTTGATGAATAAAGGATGAAAATCAACTATTCTAAAGTCCATGTTTGTATGTAGCAGCAGAGTGCATGACACTTAAATATTAAACATACTGTATTTAGTTCTTTAAACATGTCAGTCCAAACAAGCTGATCTACAGCTGAGTCAAGAAATCTCAGTTACAAATCCATGATTTCTTTTCCCGCATGTTTCACTTCTTTTTCTTTGCTAAAGTTAAGCAAAAATTTCCGAACAAGAGTATTCTTCCACTTGCTGCTCTTATCAAAAAGGCTACAGTATGAATTCATAAAGTAAATGAATATTTAACCTCGTCATCCTCAAATTAATTTTGAGGGCTTAGTGGGACGGCTGTGGAAACGCTTTAAGACAGCTCATGTAAAATATCGCCGCTGAGGGACTCAGGGGGGTCGTGGAACTCATCAAGTTTCAAATTCCACTGGTAGTAGCTTAAATTAAATGACTTGTTAAGGTGGATATTTTGGCATACAGGCAGACAGAGCTCAATGTATGAACATACATGATGTTGACTGATGGCAAATGCAGGCACAGAGTCCACACACACACACACACACACACACACACACACACACACACACACACACACACACACACACACACACACACACACACACACACACACACACACACACACACACACACACACACGTGTGTGTGTGTGTCTTGCTATCATTGTGGGGACATACCATAGACTCCCATTCATATCTAACCCCTTACCCTAACCCTAACCTTAACCAAACCCTAACCCTAACCAAAACAATGGCTAACCCTAAAGAAACGTTTTTGCACTTTTACTTTTTTCAGTAACAACAACATGGCCAAGAAAACACTGTTTAAACTTGTGGGGACCTCATTTCGGTCCCCACAAGTGACATAGTTTTCAGTTTTCCTACAGTTGTGGGTACATTTGGTCCCCACAATATAGCAAAAACATGGGCACACACACACACGGGCAGCAGGGAAGGTGGACTGTAAACTGTCAAATGTCACCAGCCACTCTACACCGTGACACTCAGACATGTGTGCATAATAAAATAAAATGACTCGACTGCAGACTGTGGTAAAAGCGCCCACAGTTAAATTAAAAATAGATGAGGAAGAGCATCTATTCTGATGAACAACTTCTATACTGGTTGATTGCATGGGTTGAAAGCTTGTTTATCTTCTTGTTAACTGGTTCTCACGCAGTGTGAATAAAGGTTAAGAATTATTTGGCTTGATTTCCATTTCAATGAAATTCAGTTTTTGCTGCACGGCATTCACAAAGTCAATTTATTGCATAAATGCTAACCGCTGCTTTCTTTTAGCTAACATGTTAAGCTGTTGTCTAAGTAGCAGAGATGAGTAGAAAATAGTGATTAGATGTAAAAACAGCAATGTTATTTTAGATTTACAATTATATTTGCCCTTACATTGGCCATAGCAGTTCAAGTAAGGCTAAAGACCCTGAATTATTGACCGATTATTGCTAAATTAAAAGCACTGCTTCAGGTCTGATGCAGCCTCCTCTCTCTGTCCGTCGTCACTCTGTGGTCTCAGAAATGTCTCTCAAGCAGCAAAAACTGAACAAGAAACACAAACCATTGTCACAAATCAGGAAATAAGCTTCTCTCACCGTGGCTAAGGCTATGCTAACAGTTAGCAGATAAGTTAGAAAACAGAATCTAACAGAACTTTCATGAACAAAGCTTTAAGATCTGGACTTTAGTGGCCAGTAGAAGCGAAAGAACATTAAAAGAAACTGAAAGTGCTTGAGATTACAAAAAGTCTTCATATGTTGAACATAATCGCTGTAATTGCATTTTGCAGTAATCTGTATGTAGTAGACACATGAAAAACACAGATAAATTCAGGTATTCAGGTATGTCTATTCATCCATTCAGTTGTCAACCAAAATGTATCTGAATTGAATATTTTAACGGCTAATTTTTATTTTGTTGGCTTTAACCTTCAAAAACCATATAGTTTTTTTCACACTAGACCTTGTTGCACCACCTCTTCTCACAATCTTTTCTGAAACACTGACTCTTCAACACCTCTGTCCTGAAAAGTCCAGTCAGCTGTGATTGACCAGCTGGCCTGATGAGAGATCTCTAAGTATAGCAATGAAGCCCAATCAGAAGCAACTCTGGCAAGTAAATAAGAGCAAACTGTGGGGAAGATGCAGTGTTTTCTGTGGCTTTTGTAAGTTTGCGGACCTTTTACAGGCACTAAAAAGCTACAACACATTAAAGAAAAGAGAAAAACTTAAAAAGCCTCATCAGGCTGTTAAACAGAAGTATTGATTGAACACAGTTGTAGAAATGACACAAGGCAACACTGCAAACATGGCTGTTGCTGCAAAGAAGCTACAAATTCTAAAACATTTTTCCTTTCACACATCTTCAACACGGCAGCTCAGACGTTCTACACAATCGCCACAGTTTCAAGGTGGGAACCCAAGATTAGCATCACCATTTCTGTACCTGACAAAATGTGAAATATGTGATCTTTGACCTCTGATCACGGTTCAGCCTAAAATCCAAACTTAAAGAAATTCGCTCACAGATTCCTGAGGTATTGCACTCTGTAAACAAAATTCCTTCCTCCTGTGTTATAATGAAAGGCTTTGTTCTTAATTTGGCCTGCCATATGTGATAAAATGTCAAAATCAGTCAGGTCAACAGCTGTCAGGATTCTACGTATGCTTCATTTTCAGTGGCTGCCTTGTGTGTGAAGGCAACTTGAAACCACTCACACTGAAAACTCCTACAGATAGCAGTAATTGCTGACTGTAAATACACTGAATGGGGCCTGAGTAAGATAAAACAGGCATCTGGAAGTCAACCAGGCTTTATTTCTAACTTTATCCATGCAGCTCCTGCTATTTAGGAGTTATTAATATTTTTATTGGATTGCAGGGTGATAAACAAGATGGAAAGCAGATCCTTCAGATGTCTCAAAAAAAAAAACACTTCGATGAGGTCAAATATTTTAACAGATTCAAAAAATACTTTCGTCTGCATCTGGTTCTGCTTCCTATAGGAATTTAAGAAAAGGAAAAAAAGAAGCAGTTGCTATTGTGAGGTAGCATCTTGGACAGAATCATAACTCAAATGTTTCCAATGCAAATGCGCACGTGTGCCGTAAACTCTTTTCAGTTGACTGATGACTAAATCAGTTTGGAGAGAGGACTTCATTCCTATAAATGAGCAGGCATTAATTTTATCAATGTGCTTGGAGGAGCCTGACAAGGAGGGGTTTTACAGAAGATAACTTGACATGAGCACACACACAAAACTTCCAAATGAAGGTTTAATGAGGGAGACGTGGCTCAAAGAGTGAGTGAGATGATGGTTGTAATGTCAGAGACGGTCCATGCCACATGGTTCCCATAAGTGTGTGTGTGCTTTAATGCGCAAGTCAGTCGCCTGCGCCTTCAAACCTCCGGCATTCTTCGGACTGGATGAAGCTTATGGGGCAGCGACGGGGTGTGGGAGATATTTAGACGCCGACGCACACATCCGAAAACAGACACACACGCACCAGTCGAGTACATCTTGATCGTGCTGTCAGCGATCAGCGCCAGCACCCTCATCTCCCCGTCCAAGTCCATATTTCACTCTCACCCTGTCCAACAACACACACACACATATTTATCCACAAACACACACACTTTCTGTGAAACCGCTCTGAATGGGTCACATGTTCCAGTGATCTATCCTGCTGATGATCTGTCTGAGGATCGTAGTAAACATACACATCACCAATAAGTAGATAAACAGGAACACTAACCTATAACTACATTAAACTACTTTTTTACCATCAAATGTCCCCATATATGAGGCTATGGTTGCTTCTCTCCTACTTAGAATGAGGAGAGACTGCTACTGTGCTCCTGAAGTGACAAAGAAAGCATCTCCACCTACAGAAACTCGAGCTCTATCTACAGAAAACACAAGGGAAAGAGAGATTAATCACTTACAGAAAGGTGAGCGGTTATAAAAAATAAATCAAGCCAGAACCAGAGTGCCTTCCAAGAGGAAAAACCACAGTCGCAAGCTGTCAGTGTGACTCTTTGCTTTGCTATCATTTATTAGCTGCAGGCTTTTCTCTTGATGTTTCACTGGTTACAAGAGCAACTCTGACTTAAAATGCTGAAAAGCTGATTTTAGCAGTAGAGCTAGAGGACTTTCCTTTTTTTGCAACAAACTTCAGTCTGTCCAAAAGTTTCCTTGTGCCTCAAGTGAACTTTGAGTTGAGCGCTAATTATCAAAAGCAAACATGCTAACATGACAATCAAAAGGGGTAAACACGGTAAAAATGATACCTGCTGAACATGGTGATGTTAGCATTTAGCTCAAAGAGCATTGCTCACTCTAACGTGTATCTGTGTTGTTAAATTGTAAGCGTGCTATATTTTTCATTGATATACCGAAAAATACTTGATAATTTATCCTGAAATATCTTTTGGTTGAGGACAGTTGCTCTAACAAATCTGGGGGGATCCCAAAGGTTTATTCTAGCTAATCCAGGTCAGATATTAAATCGTGTGATGTCATAACAGAATAGAATGGAATGCGCTTTATTGTCAATATACAGTGTACAATGTTGTCTAGAAATACACTAAAGTAAAATGTTTATTGTCGGGTAGAACTCCTCAAATCGTACAATCACAGTAAGAGCATATTATATATATAGGACTAAAGGTACAACTAGAGGTGTAAATGGTGACCCCTCAATTTAAATTCTATTCTGGGAAAAAAGATAAAGAGGCCACAGGAATCCAGATCTGTGGAATAGGGCAGGTGGAGCGCAACTGTTGTGTTGTTGCGGCCAATAAACGTGTAAACACAGCACTATTCCACATCCACGCTATCACACCACAGTTTAGCTCATTTGCGCCAAATGTTCTCCTTCAGGATGTTACAGCAGAGCTCTGCGTTGACAGTCCAACCCTGGGGGAACGGTACGCCACGCAACCTCATAAATGCTAAAGAACACAACGAGTGTGCTCCGCGCTTTCTCCGACCGACGCTTTTGATCCTCGACGTGAATGTCGGATCGTCCCGACCGCTGACAGATGCATAATGTGATGTTTGCTCTGCCTCGCATTGTGAGGTACATGGCGATATCGCAAATGTGCACCTGCTAGCGGTCATAAAAACATGGGCTACACAAGCGGTGCCACTGATAGCACAATGTCATGCTGCTCACACATGCCGCATGCATGTGACCGTCAACGGAACGGTGTCAGAACTTTTTGATCACGTCTCGTATAATCTCCACCTGTTAATTTGAGTGACTGTAAATTTATACAAAGCACAACAAAGAAGCAGTGTTAATGGTGTGCTATGTCTATATATACTGTCTATATATACATATGACACATACACAACCTACATACAGATATATACACACCTACCAGCCGCCTCGTGCTATTACAGACTCTCTTAGCTAACACAGATAACCCAGGCTCAGGCTCTGTGTTTAATCTTGCATTTAAGCACATTAATTAATGTCCTAGTGAGCTTGAGCACGATGGTAAATGCCTCCTCTGGGGCTACTGCTGTAGCTGACTCCAACCTCTGACCTCGCAGTTCAAGAGGTGCACCAGATAAGAGAATTTTCCCAGTCAGTTCATTAGGAAGCTAACCTCTCCTCAGACGGGGGAAATTTGTCTGCTCTTGTCTCGGGAGCTGCACATAGTTGAAGGTCTGCAGCGAGCTACATGTCACTTTGTGTTGACCCATGCCTGCTCCAGGCCACTGCTACCCCCATAATTAAGTGAATTATCTCGCAGAGGACAGTGCCATACATTCCTGCTGGCGGGCAGAAGGCTGCTGGCTGCTGAAGCTGCCCTGACAAAATGGCCTCTCTGTACATAGATAATGAGGCAGGGGCCTGACAGGTGGGCTCTGATTAGGAAGGAAGGGTCCTGCGGTGGGCGGGGAGGCAGCGCTCACACACATATAGCCTCACCCAGTCTGTCCCATTGCGGTAAACACACTCATCAGAGGGGAGGCTGTCCCTGGAGAGGGAGAGCATGTTTGACATCATTAATTGGCTTTTTCAGTGCAACGAGTCAGGGAGATGAAAAGCTTTATCAAGCTGAAATAATTAATTTTGCCCTCGCCACCCTGAATTCGCTGACACTTCACTTCTCTCACAAAATGAAGAAAGGGAAAAAATGACTACTTTTTTCTCTTCTCTCATTTTTCTTGATTCAATCCCTCTATTAGCTTTTTTTTCTTTTTTTGGGCTCCGACTCGAGGAGACATATTAATGGAGGTAATGTGCGTTTTGTATTAAAATACAATTAAAGAGAGATTTAATTAACTTGAACCTGTATGCAGGGGGAAAAGGTTAGCTTTATCTCAACCACTTACAAAGGCCATAGATTAGAGGACCACTCTATGTGCCCAGTGCACCGTACACATTATTTCCAATTAATTCTAAATTACCAGAAAATTATAGGGGTTTGATAATACTCCATCAGAGGGGCTAAAACTTTAATCACTCTGACTATCTAACAGAGCTCTGCTTGGATAATTAGTTTAATTAAGGTCTTTGAAAAGCACCCACATGCTGGAGTTGTAAAAGTTTCAACTGCACCTGAACTTTGACAATGGAGTCCAGATGTAATAAGAAGAGGGCAGCACTGCCCAGGAGAAAGAATGGCCGTGAATGCATATTAGTGACACAGACAAAACATTTTCCACTGGGATCACGTTGCTTTTTCTATTTATGCCAAACTGATATTGATTTTTCTGCTCTGCATCAACGCTGTAAATATAATCTTACAATCAGACTGCAATTATACGTAGGAATATCACGAGATCAGTTACTTCAGTACCAATTCACCACCAAAATTAAACAAAAGTACATTTTTCTGGATATTGAAAGTGCGGGCGTTGTCACAGGTACTGGAGATTGCGCTGGTGGAGGATGCAAATGGTGTCACATTTGGAACACACGAAGGAAACACATGAAACTTTTTGTGCTGTTTGAAAATTGCTGCCAATAAAACTGCAGAACAATAGCAGGAATTCAAATAAATTATACATAAAAACACATACACGATATTACAAAAGTACCCAATGCACATCTCAGCTGCATATGCCTAAAAGAACATCAATATGAACTGAAAAGCTAACAGCTGAATATAAACTAGTGCATAATCCTAAAATTCATAATCCCAATCGTCAATTATTCGTGTCTATTACTGATTTTGAGCTAGTTGCGGCCCAGCATGTATCAAGTCTGTCTGATTAATCTACATGATTAATTTTTCTCCAAAGTGGCAAAATGACCATTTTATTTTTATTCTGATAAACTGTATGTCTTTGTTTAACCCTTTGGTGCACAGCATCGGTCAAAAGTGACTCATATTCAACGGAAAATGGGTATCTCTTGACAGATGTTGTGCATCAAAGGGTTGAAGCAGCACAATATGGAAACAAAGACTGAAATATTAAAGTGAAAAACTGTAGAGGGTAAACTGGAGAATAAACAGAGATAAAAAATAAATAAATAAGTGGACAAACTATTTAAGTCAGTCGTGCAGCTCCATAAGAAATTGAAGTTTCTGTCAAACCCCTTTACAAGGTCAAAAAGTTCAGTCTGTATATTAAACAATGAAGACATAGTGGATATTTTACAAGCTGTTCGTGCTGTTAAAACACTGCATATGTGAGCACAGAGAGCAGGAGAGAAGTAAACAGTTGTCAAGTGTCCCTGTGCTGAATAGTTCTATCTTTTCTCCTCAGATGTACTTTCATTGTGCTGTGCTGCCATCAAAACTCTACACCAAGTACAAACCACCTTTTTTGTCCGGACTTTGTTTCTGTTGCTGCCATGTTGTAAACTTTAGTGCAGACTACAGTTGACGTCATGATACAACACCAAAGAAAAACATTCACTGTGATCGAACAAAATTTCTTTAAAAAAAGACGGAGCGATTACAATTATTGATGTCAACACATTTTCAGTGTCAACGTCACTGATTAAGTAATCAGCAGCTCAAGCTACATTCCCACTTCTGTAAAGTCTACATGTATTTATTACACCTACACTATTTATTATTGGTTATTTTTCAGCAGTAGAAATGCAAAACCACCATAAAATGTTCGTTCTTTTTTGAAATTACTGTCACAGTATTGTTTTAAGTAACATTCATGTCAGTCTTTTGGATTGCTGTGGTATCGAGAAGTAGGGTATTTTAGTGCTATTGGTAACAAATAATAAATATATACTGCTTTTATGACAAAGAATGACATTCCTAAATTACTCACAGCAAATGTGATAAAGATGCTCATTGAAAATATTAGCGTACGTGCCACTGCTAACGATATAATAGAATCTCCTTCAGACCAGAGATTATTAAACAGAAATCTTGCTGTGTTTATCCAAGGAGACACTACCTGTGATTTAATCCCACAGCAAAAACACAGTTATAGTTTTTAAATTATCCTCCATGTCGCTTCCACCTCCTCTACTGTTTAATAACAACAATAATAATAATCAGAACACCGGCTCACAGTCCTCCAGGGCCCTGAGTGGATTCTCTCTCCTGGAGCAACTTGAAGAATATGAAGAGACTGAATAATAGAGTCAACTCCAAACACACACACACATAAATACACACAAATACACACAGAGTATTCTCCGAGCCTTCTGGTGGGAGAACAGCGGAGGTTCTGCTTCACTTCCCATGTGGAGAAGCTACATATTAAACCAAATTCATGTGTGTTTTGCCCGTCTATGTGCGAATGTGTGTGTGTGTGTGTGTTTCCCCTCTCCTTTTCAGTACATCTTTAGGCTACTGCCTCGCCTCAGCAGCTCTCAGATGTACACAATATTTACCCTTCTCATTCGTCACAGGCCTGCGTCGTTATTGTGTTTGGTGCTCTGTGGCCTGAGTCTCCCACACTGTAAAAAATACAACCTCTCTGCTATTAAAAATAAATTATTGACACAGCGTTCCATCAGAAATCAACACTCCTAGCACTCAGGTTCTAGTAATACAACTTATACTGCTAATAACTGCTAATTCTAATCTATGTCGTCCAACACTTTTTGATTAAAGTCCATCAATTATTCACAGCTTGTATGAAGCTTTCCCCTTGGTAAATGTAAAGTGACTACTCAATAAAAATGACTACAAATTATTTATTTATGCTCGGTATGCGTGCACCAGCGCTGGCAGTTTATTACTTTGAAACCACACAAAGGCATGCAGCGATTTTAATTAAGACTAATTGTTTTCTTTATGGGCGCGCTAAAGAAAGCTAATTAAATATAATGCCGGCAACATTTCCCATAAGAGGACAGACACGTTTACTCACAGTGGGATAGTGTCTCCGAGTTATGCTTCGTCGTGCATCAAAGTTTCACTCGACTCAGACAGCGACGACCTCGACAAACTCAACTTAGATTTGACATTGAAGCAGAAACTCATAAAGCATATTTTGGTGCCATTTATTTCATTTTTTTACCCTCAAATTCGGTATTTTATCTAGAAAATGTGTTTTTTCGCTTTGAAAAACCAAAGAACAGGACTCCTTTTCCCACTACATCTATTCTCACATCCCCAGCACAAAGTAAAAGCACCCTTTTTCTCCTGCTGCATCTGGACTACTGGAGGTTAAGTGGATTGTTGGTTCAACCCTGACAGAACCTCTTGGCTACTCTATACTCTGAGTGTAGGTCCCATTTCTTTTGAAGTTCATGAGGTCATACTGATTCCAGTTATCGTTTAATGCAGGAGTGTCAAAGATGCGACCAGCGGGCCAAAACCGATCCTCCATAGGGTCCAATCCGCCAGTGGGACGACTTTTTAAAGAGCAAAAATCAGAGAAGACATTAACTGCAAACTTTAAATTTATAAAACTATAAATTTGAAATAATTTTTTGGACAATTTGTTTTGATCATAAAGCAAAATACTATATTGCTCATTGTTCTTTTGTCACTTTGTGTCTCATTTTAGTAATATTTTGTCTTGCTTTTGTTGTGTTTTGTCTGAATTTTGTCGCTTTGTTTCCTTTTTGTCACACTTGTATTTTTGGTCTTGTTTTTCTCATTTTGTGTTTCTCTTCATTCGTTGTTTTGTGTATCATTTGTGTTTTTTGTCTCACTTGTGTCATTTGTCCATTTTTTTGGTGCTTTGTAACTTCTGTGCCTGATTTTCGGTCTCTTTTCTGCTTTGTTTCGTGTGGTTTGTCGCTTTTGTTGTTGTTTTGTTCTCATTGTCATTTTTTGTGTATATAATATTTTGTCCTGTTTTTTTTTGTCTTTTCTTGTCCGACTGTTGTTGTTTTGATCATGACTAAACATTTTGTGCCTTTGCAGACACTGTAATCTGTAAGCTGTAATGTGTAAATGATAAACTGAGGCATATTAGTGCCAAAATTCAATTTATTTTACTGAGTAAACTTCTGGTTATTCATAATGTTTTGTTCATTAAATGTGAACATTTGAAGAACACACTTTTTTGCACAAAAACAAGGGAAAAATCTGGAGTTTTATGGGTTATTATGCTGTAATTGAACTGGTCCGGCCCACTTAAGATCAAATTGGGCTGAATGTGGCCCTTAAACTAAAATGACTTTGACACTCCTGGTTTAATGTGTTAATAAACTACTTCTAACATATGCTTTACATTTCCTTGAAAATCACTTTAATGTGAAAACTGTTTACTCTATTTTCAAATGTTCAGAAGGAAGCTGATGTTTTTTAATGAGCATTTTAAGAAGACTTCATGTAAACACAAAAACACAGCGCTACACCGGAAACTGCTCATGTAAAAATTCATAAAGTTTCAGTATGCGGTGTTTCTACCAAACCGCCAGTTCACATTGTCCACATTCCCATCATGGTCCACGCTGTAGAGGGTTTGGGGGTTTGAATTTAAATGCCAACATGTGGTTTCTACTGCAAACAGTGCAGCTGAAGAGGACATTTTTAAAACATAGTCACATCTTTCTGTTTATATCTTATAAACTGACAGCTGTCAATGAGTCTTGCCTCTTTTATCCCTCTTCTATCTTAAATAGTAAAGAAATAATGCTGCTAAAACATAAACCGTGGACTCCTAACATTTAATATTTTGCATTTAGGACATCTATTGTTGTGTTTTTGCACAGACGCCGCTTGTGTCCGGTAATTTGACGTGCTGCTGTTTGTCTTTTTGGCAAGTGTGCTGCGGATTCCCTCATTAACTCGCCAGTTTGATTTATTTCAAGTGAGCCCTGAACAGATGCATAATTTTAGCCACGGGGAAAAAAAAAGCAAAGTAAAGTCAAGCGAAGTGACAGCAAGTGTTTGAAAGGGAAATACAATTACGAGCTTGCTTGCTGAGAGTCACTGGAGAAGGTAATATCTGCCTCAAATCTGTGTCTCTAAAGCTACAGCTGGATGTTAATAGCTTTAGCTTAGCATAAAGGCTGAAAGGAGGAGAACACTGCTACCTTGGAACTGTCTAAAATTTGACCATTTGGCATTTTGGTACTAACCTCCTCACTCAGAGTTATTTAAGATTCATACCACTCTCATTTCTGCATGCTAAACACAGCGAGTAAGCAATTAGATTTGCTTAGCATAAAGTCTGGAAACAGTGGAAATGGCAATGACTTCCTGGAATCTTGTTACTGTAATGTAGCCAGGTAATAAACAGAGTGTATATTTATATTTTTACACAATTATACATAAGCTGTATCATTATATTTTGTACTACAATAACAACAACAAAGCAAATAAGCTTTGTGATGTCAAGTTGTTTCTTTCAGCATAAATGGACAAACAGATCAGACTGAAATTATCATTGGTTCATTCAGCAACACAACAAGAAATGGTTGCTTTTATCAGCGTCTGAAGTAGAAAAACATTAAATGAAATCAGGCTTTACATCTTGCAGGAAATAGCCACAGCTTCTCTGTGTCCACACTGGGTGGCGGCTGCTAATTGAAAACGAAGAAATAATTACTGTCTTAAGAGTGATGGAGTAGACACTGGGGACGCTGGGAAATATGGGACTCCACTGGGAACAGGAAAGTCTCACTGGGAGTCAGTTGGTCCACCGGGAATTCTTCTATTGTCAGTCGGTCAGCACCCAATGGGACTGACACACAGGCACACATTTACTTCACATTTATTTTTAGCTTTATGTCCATAATTGAGCAAAGTTTGTAACTTAAAAGCAGTCAGATACACAAACTCAAAGTGGACCAACACAGACTCCTGTGAAACCAGACTACAATAACCCCACTAGGCTGCGTTGTGTGCCGACAACAAATGGTGATGGATTGGCGGCGTTATGGTGTTGTTTGAGGAACAGTTGGTCCTCTGACCGTCCTCATCAGCAGATTTCAATTGGCAGTGCAGCCTAGCATGGAGACCCTAATCTCTGCAGAGTGTTATTTACATTTATTACCCTGCCATGGAGGCACACAACACATAAAACATGTATGGTTCAACAAGAAAGCACAGCAGAACACACAGGCTGATGTGAAATTCATTTCAACAAACGCTGTTTTGACTCTTTTGTGGCGCTGATTTTGAGTTTCAACAAATTATCAGGTCAGTGGTGAGCAGTGAACGAAGCACAGACAGATTTTATGAGATCAGAGTTAATTAAAACCCTCTCTTCATCCATCTTATTCGGCAGACACTCGACTCGCCCCTTTTGATTTCCAGTTGGCCCCACCTCTTATCTTCCATGTCAAACAAATCTGTCTGACACAAATGAAATCAGTGCGCCAATGACTCCACTGATGTTTTGTGTTTAGTCTTATGTTGTTTGACATGTCTTAAAACTGTTTTTATGTGCCTTTCATCATCCAGGCAACAGTAGTTTGTGTAATTGTAGAAGTAATTTGTGTATTTTCTGTTTGTTTAGGCCACCAACACAAACTGCATTTTCAACATTTTTGGTTCGTAATCCAATCAGTAATGCTTTACACAACACACCCAATAAGGTTTGTAAGCAGTTTTTTTTTGCAGCCATACAGAAGCAGCATTTATGAATTAAATTCTTTTTGTCTCAGCTTTAAGCTAATGTTCAGACAGAAAGAGCGAGACAGATCTGTGCACAGTGTGTGTGAGGCACGAGACTGTGTGTGTGAAACAGAAGTCGTGGCTACAAGCGAAGGGAGTCGTGCATAATCTGCAGAAGAGCACTTTCTAGCGGCGCATTGAGAGCACAGCAGCACAGGCTCAGCAGGAGCAGACTGCCTCTCAGTCTGTCGTCTGTCGCTGCCTCACCCGAGCAGCCGGTCTTTTCTCACACACAAATATGTATCTGAGAGCAGGCTGTCTTTTCACAGCAACAACAAACACTCTACTCGCGACATGCCGCTACATGGGAGACGCCACAAATAGCCGACTGGTTTTGAAGAAAACATGTTTTGATGTGGAGAAGTTGTCACGGCAGTGGTGCGGATTCTGTGAGGTTCTGTTATAAGAATAACTGAAGCCGACTTGGGCTATAAACTGCCTTCTTTTGCTCTGATTCTGAGTATGACAAATCAAAATTGCATATTTCCCCATTATGCTTCTATCGCTTCATTTGTAAGAGAAGCTCTCCATAAAATAGACTTTATTAGATGTGAAAACACTGCAGTACACTCTAATTTTACTCCTTTAAAGAGTCATTTAGTATCCATTACAGCGTCATCAAACCTCATTGACCTCAGGAACAGAGGCAGGGTTAGTCTTGAATGGCCCCCCTTAACAATGGCTAACAATAGGACCAAATGGCCTGTGTGTTTGCATCCACAACAACAGACCACCAGCATCCACCATCCATCACAGTCAGGACACTCCCAGCACACAAGATTTGGACGACATGACTCACTATTTTGAGCAGCGTATTTGGCCACTGTATATTTTGCAGTCAGACATGGTGTACGGGACGATTGCTGTTGCTGCGCTGCTTTGTTCTGCCGTGCATTGTCTTGTTTTTTTGTTACATACTCATTCTATTTCAGTTTGCTTTGTCACTTCTAAAACACGACTGCCACCTTAAAACACTTTAATTCCTACTATTAGTATAATGTATACCACCAGGGTGGATTTGCAAGGAAGAAATAGGGGTCAATTATTAAAAGAAACCACTAATATTAAGGCACAAGTAACATTTTCAAACACTATCCTAAAAGACTCCAAGTGTGTGTAATATATGTGTTTTACATGAGATTTCTTGTGAGAATAATCTTTTCCACAGATTAAAAAGCTTGCAAAGTGAGTGTAGGTGGATTTATCATCTTCTATATTTCAACATCAGCCAGATGATAAAAGATAAGACTGCTGTTAGCCATTTTTGTTACTTATTGCTTGCAAGCCCTATTGATAGTTACAACAAAGCTTTCATGTGTCTCTTTATGCTTTCAAACACATCAACTCTGTTTGTGGCACTCAGGCCCAAACCCATTAGATTCACCTGATTATTTGAATCCTTAACCCTCCTGTTGTTCTCATTTAAGGGCACCAAAAATATTGTTTCCTTGTCTGAAAAAAATCCAAAAATTCTGCAAAAAAAATCTCCAAATTTCTGAAAATTTGAAAAACCTTCAGGAAGAAAATTCCAACAATTCCTTGTTTCCCTTTAAAGTTCTATTTTTTAAAAATCCCACAAATTTGGCTACAAAATTCTTGTAAATATTTTCAAAAAAATGAGTAAAAATCCTCCAGAAAATGAATAAAAATATCTAAAGTGATTACATATATATTATTATATTATTATTATTAAATGCTGGATTTTGGTTGATTTTTTTCTGAAAGAAACATTTTTCACATTTCTTTTTTTTCACAAAAAATGTTCAGAGATTTCCCAAAAATGTTGAAAATGTGGACATCAGAAGTTTCACTGTGAATTTTTTATTTTATTTTTTCCACATTTTCAAACTTTGAAACGGTTCAATTTTGACCCGCAGGACAACACGAGGGTTAAAGACCGATGACAAATATATAATTTCATATTTAAAAAGACTCAATAACAAAGAGTGCATCTGTTAGGAACTATTTTGAGCTGTGGAGTAATACACATTGAAATAAATACTTACAACAGAGAACAGTGATTGATTTGAAATGGTAAATAGCTAATTATAATGAAGAAACATTGTGTAAAAATGTGTATTATTGTGTTTTTTGAGCTCTGCTGCACAGAAATACAACATATCAGGCTTTGGATATACAGACAAAACTTATTACCCTTGTATATAACTCAAAGCTCAACTGTAATATGAGTTAAGCATCTGAAATGTGAGACACAAAGCCTCTTCTCTCCCAATTTCCTCCTTGTGCCACAGTCCCGGCCTGAGCCAATCTGCAGGACAGCCGGACCCGAGGGACCCACTAGCCACCAGCTGACCGACCAAGCAGCTTGCTCAAAGGCACAATTAGAGGGTCTTTGTCTCACTCGGAGTGGCCCTTTGTGCCGTAATGTGGCCTGGCACTGGAGGGGAACGTCATCAGTCACCGGCTGAATGGTCCGAGATTGTTCACACACACACAGGTTGGAGGTCTGCAGCCCTATCAGAGGATCTGATGGCGGTGTGCTGCTTCAATAGGCTTCAGTAAGAGACTCTGCTAATGTCATGTGGATGATGGTTGATCAATAGATTCTTGGCTGTCACTTTCCAGCTCAGCACAACCAGAATTCATTAGACTTTTACTCAAGCTTTAAAACTTAAGCGCTGATTATTCACACAGCTCTAACTGTTATCTTTCTCTTTATCACATCCATTGACCAAATCTGCGAAATGACATACTTGTGGAAACAGTTTCAGTTGTAAAAAGTGTATCAAAGTGGGGTCTTTTTGCGCAAACTAAGCAGAATAACATGCTTTTGGTTGAGTTTTAAGTCAGGCTCTTTATAAGGCAGCACCATCAACACTAATCTTCCAGTCCTGGGAGAAAATGAGACATGACCTGAGCCAACATTGTCAGCAAGCCTGAGCTCATAATCACAATTGATACCATTCGGTGTCGTAGCGTGAGGTTGTGGTTACACTGTGCTAACTTCAAAAAATACAAGACTGCGGCTTTATGATCCAACGGAGAAAAACCTGAGGGAGCCGCTGGCAAGAGCAAGACATCAGACATGGAGTGTAAGACGGAGACAGACACGACAATACTCCTGTTTTAAAGTCTTGAGGTTTGGAATTGAGGAACGCAGCCTTTTGTTGAAACACTGTCACGCCACTGCTGGGTTTGTTTACGCAGTGTTTCGTTTGATTGAAGATATCTTTTTCGTGGGAAATTCGTTTGTTTAAGCTCAGCACAAATGTGTCCTGCGTCTGTAATTTGGCTTACAGCAGGACAAGAAAGTTCTAAAGTTCCTTTATCTCGAATTAAACTCCTCGAGGAGAGATAGTCCTGAAATTTTGATGGTCAAATTTATTCCAGACTGTCCCGCTGACAGTGATTTCTCCAGTCATGTGCATCAGACGTCGCAGATGTCCGATCAGAGAAGTCATGATAAGAGCCAATTCACCCTTCTCTCTCCTAAAAACTCGTAGTTTCTGTAATGGAGTCAGGCCTGGATTATGACATGGTTGACATCATTTGATTCCCCTTCCCAGGAGCTCTGAAAGTGCTCCATTAGAGTTATTGCTGGTGGGGCGGCGTGCCAACGCAAGCAGCCTGTCCCTGTTACCCACAGACTCACCTGCTGAGTGTAATCTGTCCTGTTAAGGTTAAGCCAAGTTTAAATTTACACATACTTTGAGGCCTTTGCACCTCCTCGAGCAGCACACTAATGAAAGTTGTCACTGAGGTAATTTTACACACAAAACACACATATGTAAACTCCTGTGTATAACTTTCTATATCGTATATTAGAGTAGTTGACTGATTATCTGAATATCAGATTAGAGTTCTCCAAATATATATATTTTTATTGCTTTTTAACTGATCCCTAACAAAATAAAATTATGTAAAACAGCACTATGTTGGCTCTCTCCATTTCTAGTCACTTTGTGGCCTCTGATTGGCCACACATCAGAACTAACAGCATATAAACCCCTTAAAAATGGTAAAAAAAAAAAAATCTCTTTTAAAACTACAGATATGCAAAACATAAAGGCATTTTCACAGAGTTTAAGTGTTACTTTAAATTCTGACACCAAGATATCGTCTATCGATCTCCTTGATGACTAAGCATAGGACATTTTTGATTATTGAATATCAAATTCCAGTTAAAATGAATTAAATTCCTATCCGCAGTCATCCACCTGTTAGACAGTGATCCCTCTCTTATAAGAACATTCAGTGTCGGTCTTCAGAATCGGCTCAGAGTTGGACGAGACACCACAGGCCCTTAAACACAGGTCTCTAATCTTATAATTTGTTGGTGTCTGTATTATGGCTGCACACAAGACAGACCATATTCGATGAAGACAGGCAAAACTGACAACGTGCCATAAACCAAAAGACAAGGATTACAGTCTGCAGGAAAGGCCATCAAAGTGAATCGAGCCCTTTTGCCAAGGCGTGGATTCAAAAACCGAGCTGAGAATAGAAACGGCGCACTAAATCAACGCGGGATCCTATTTTCTTCCTGGTTCTGCTCTTCATATCTTACATGGTTTTTTTTTATCAAGATGGAGGCGCAGACTTGCAAAGAAGGAGGCAGGGAGGAGTGTGTGAAGTTGGAGGTGGAGGGGGGGCTGACTGGAGAAAAATAAGAGGTGGAGGGCAGGCGGGCGAGCAGGACAGTGACATTCACGCGTTACGACGTGGCGACACTGACAAGGTGTCCTCCCCGCCGCTCGGCCAAGCTGTTATCACAGTCGGCCCCCGTTTCCAGGTCGCAACCCTCAGCGGCACCGGCATTATTGGGTCGCGGCTTGGTGCCACAACTCAACCCCGGTGTGGGCCGGCGATGCCATTGTCCAACGGTGAAGCGTGGCTTTGAGATACTGAGCAGCACGCACACACACACACACACACACACACACACACACACACACACACACACACACACACACACACACACACACACACACACACACACACACACACACACAAGGCACGCTCACAGACCCACTGATCCGCCCTGGCAACCTCCCTAGCAACCATCTGTCCTGCTTTGCCATGCTCAGGCTTGGGCACAGCCAGCAATGGGCATGCCTTGACACGTCTGAGTTAATGGGACAAAACGGAGGCGCAGAAGAGGACAAAGGACTCGCAAATGAAAGAGTGTAGCCGACGGAGAGGAGCGGCACAGAAAGAGGAATGAGTTTCATGAGAGCTTGGCTCAAAAGTCCAAAATAAGAGCAATGTTGTTTTGTCATTAGCTTCCTGAAAATATAAAGTCCTGGAATGTAATCCTGGATAAAGGGGATACTTGCACATGCAGTACATAAATAAAATGGAATAATACAAGGAATACATTGAATATCAAGGGGAAGAAATGACGCTAAGATTTGCCTCTCCCTCATCAGTTTGTCTTTCTGTATTCAGCACCTTGCCCGTTCCGACATAATCACTCATTTCACCTTTTCAGTTATCTTGTCATTGTACCGCCGCCTATTAGCATTACAACCAACAACAAACCGGCGACATGAGAAGATGTCAAGTGTTGACAAAGACCTCATGCTCCAATGTGTAACTCTTTCTTTAGGGGGAATAAAAGGATTATTGCTGAATGGCCTGGTTTTGTAGCCGAACTTACTTTTGTGGACTCGTGTTGCATTGTGCTATCTACTCGGAACAGCTCAGGACGTTGATGCCCTCGAGGTCAACGTGCCATTGGTATGGATTCAGCAGAGTGACGCCTTGCTTCCCGATGCTATAGATTCGGGGTTGGTAGGAGCGGGTTAGGGCGGGGTTAGGGTGGTGCAGGTCCGGGTGTGACGCCATATTACAAGCAGATGCATCTTCCGCTGTCGAATGCGGCGACTTGTGTTATCAGCATTGCGCCAAAGACTTCTTCAGCAGTGGAGCAATGACCTCACGTCTTTCTCTTCACCCCCAAACGGTGCTTTTTTTTTTAACATGCAAACGCGCTGCCTTTTGTCAAACCAACTCCCCGCCCCTTCTAGCACCCAAATCCCTGGCCTATCCAAGAAGCAGAAGAGAGCTGCAGACAAGTCATGATGGAGCCTCTTTTGATTGCAACTGAATTTAGTAGCATTCGTCCCCGAGTTTCTGTTTATTTCTTCTGACCACACAAGCAAGCTCTGACCATTTCCTGCTCTTTTAACACCAAATAGAACAGGGAAAAAAGCTACATGATGCCAGAAGAAGAGCAAAGTGTGTGCCACTCTTCTAGTTGCAAACCATATCCGAGTTCAGTCTTTTATTTACTTCCTCTAAAACCTCGGTTAAAAAGGGGGAAACGCCGCTCGACTCAAGCATATGATGAATGTGGCAGACGAAAATGAGGGGAAATCTTGAGCCATGCCAACTCCCCTCGACTGCCCCCCTCGCCCTCCGACCCCCTTTTTTCTCTTTTTCTTTCACAGTCTTGCATTTTCAAAGAGCCGAGAGGCCATAGCCAAAGTGAATGAACCATGACCACAGGCAGATGCTCCCCACATCTCTCTCCCTCGTCGTGCCCTTCCCACTTTACACCCTCCATTTCCCACAACTAACTTAACACTGCTGTTCCAAACAGGCACACAGTTACATTTACATTGTTTTGGGTGGACTTCTTTTGAATTGCAATTTAAAGCGGACTCAGGACTTGCGAGGTAAAAGTTCTGCTCCTATGTTTTCAGTAATGACGCATTTGTACGATGGCAGAAAGGTGGAAGATGCTTTTATATTTGAGCTGCTTTTAAAATATACTGTACAGTGCGGTTTGTGACGAGGGTTTTTTTGTTTGAGTGCCATTTTGAGTAAATGCCATTTGTTAATTTCTCCTAATTCCCTCTGGGCGCTTGAAGGCCAAATGAGCACAGATGGGACATTTTCAGTCCTTTGGAACACTTCATTTGAGTGATTTGGATTCAAAATTATTGTTTCACACTCTACATATTACACTTTGTCTCCTCTCAGAGTGTAAAGTTTAAAATCCATCAAGTTTCTATTATAACACAGCTTCAGTCTGCACACTATAAACATCACGTATAATAATAACCACCTTAATTTAGTTACTTTTTCTATTCTACAACTAATAATTTAAGTTGGCCTTGTTGGTCATTAACTGCACAAACATTCAGTTAGTCAAAATATGTATTTTGATTACAGGCATGAAATCTAAAATGTTCTTAATACAGACTACGCGTTTACATATTTGCTCGTGGGGTTGATCAATTTTGGAACTTTGAGGTTTGACATAGAATCTAAATAAGAAGGTTTTAAATTAATTTAATCAACAAAACAAACACAAGAGTAAAAAATTTGAATTAACTGGTATTAAAAATAATCTCGTAAAGGTATTCACAATTTTATACCTCGGACTTTTGATGTTGTACTCTAATATAAGTGAAAAATATTTTTTTATAGAGTTTAAGAGACACAGTCCTCCCACTGCTTTCTATTTTTTTGTTGGGCCTGTATTGTGAAACGCAGCATGCACAGCTTTTAAGCAGAGGTAGTAACACTCTGCACAATAATATCCGAGTTAATTTAGGGAAATTATCTCAATTTCTGAGTTCAATTTTACGTCTGACTTGTATTCAGCTGGGAAATGTTTTTTATATGAACAAAACTGTGACAAAAGCATGCAAAAAAATGCTAAATTAGCTTCCAAATCTATGTGAATGAGCTTTTCAAAGGCAACACAAATGTTGATCCTCATATGTTTCAGCTTTAACCTTGTCTACCTTTTTAAGATTCACACTTTATCAGAGATTCCTCGACAATAAGTTCTGCTCAGTGTATTTGTCCACATTTCTGAGAGCAGGAATCAGGCCAATCACTGGCAAGCGACGGGGCAGTGAAGCGACCCCAAATTCACTCTCCTCACTCTCAATAGGCTTGTTTTCACTGCAGAGCCAACAGCAGTGTCTCATCAGCCTGCTCTGCCAACAACAATGTTTGTGTGTTGTCTCAAGAATTTCCATTTCGAGATGCTGTTTGGAAGGAGACGCGCTACCTGAGCTGATAAAAATGTTAGCTCTTTGGCACCCAAGGCCTCAGATTACCCCTTTATTCATGAACTAGAAGTGCAACACTCCTATTGAATTTGTGCCATTAATAAGTTTTTGAGCTGGTTTAATCTCTTAGTTTTTGTTTTCATTCATATTTGGTGTTAGGTACGTGCTGTAAAATGAAATAAAACAACTAAAGTCTTCATATAGTATACTATGTGAAATATTTGGACTATTAAAATTATTTATCTTGCACTATACAATTAATTTCAAATCTTTTTTTGTTAATTTTTGATCATATTTTCATATTTTAATTAATTTAACTCTAATTAAAATCATTTTATATTGTCCTGTATATTTTTCATGCTTGATTTTAATGCTTTCTAATGTCTAATTTATAGCATTCTACATTAACTTGTCGTGAAAATGTGCAAACAAATGTGCTTTGCATTAAAATACAAGCAAACAGACTTTTAAAACAGGCTAAGGCTGTAAAAAAAATGAAATTGCAATGTGTTAGAAAGACAATTATAGCAGAATCCAGACATAAGCAACAATATTAAATTATTTGTTTGTAAAATAAATATGCTTTAGAGTTGCATTTAATGGTTAACAATGACAATGAACTAATGTTATACAAATGTAGTTTGAAACAGAAAATATTTTTGCCCACATTGATCATGCATTACATCAAAAAACTGACTGATGTAAAGATATTTTCGCTATGTCCTTTAAAATTCCATAACAAAAAAGTGCTTTTATCTTCCTAACAGTGGAAGCCACATAATTACATTTCAAAATCCTAAAATACATAATTTTTCTAAATAAACGAATGTCCACCTGCACACTGATATGGTT
This sequence comes from Acanthochromis polyacanthus, assembly GCF_021347895.1. Classification (NCBI taxonomy): domain Eukaryota; kingdom Metazoa; phylum Chordata; class Actinopteri; family Pomacentridae; genus Acanthochromis; species Acanthochromis polyacanthus. Next base: position 21,491,978 of record NC_067134.1, on the reverse strand, counting down.
TTATTAATTCACTATCACACACCCGCACCCACACAGGAGTGTGACAGACATGATACGGTGTAATCCCTCCTTAGAAAAAAAAATTACTCACAAATCCGTCACCAAATAATTCTGTAAATTGAAACTACTCTATTTCCGCGTGTATCGGCTTTGATGTGTATGGCATGTTATTGCTGGAGACAACTTCTGTGTTTGGAGATGGAGAGGAGGCTCCTTCCTCTCGCTCCCAGTAAAGGATATCCTGATAAAAAGGTAGAGCAGATGAGGGGGCGGCGGGCGAGAGGTGATACAGCGGCACAGAGAAATTTCATTTCCTGCCGTGTACGGAGAAAATAGTATCAGCTTGGAAAACCTGGCCACGAGATGGGAGATTTCCCCTCCGAACATTGATAACCATTTGTTCATTTCCTGACAACAACAGGAGGAAAAAAATGCACGAGTCTCCTCTGAAATGGAATAGGTTGAGTTTTCCTTCTCTTTCTCATTTTGTTCTGCGAGAGGACAAGAGTCTATTTCATCGCCAACATGCAGCAGTGGCCCTAATCACAGGATCAGTTATTATTGGATGGGAGCATTTGCTGCATTGGCTGCATAGCTGAGAGACGAAAAAGAAGGGGTCTGCGGTCAAATTCTCCCACTTTTGTGTCGCTTAGCTTCTCTCCGCCAGGTCGGATTTGCATTTTAATGGAAGGCTTTTATAGACTTCTCGGTGGCGTTCGTGGCACCACAAGTGGCATCATTAAGTGAACTAAGCCGGATTAGAGGCGATGCTGAGGTCAGATACCCATACGCCAAAACAGAACCGAAGCTTTCTCCTCCGGGATTAGACAGGGGCCGAGGGACAACGGTGGAGGGGGGGAGGTTTTTGTCAGGACAGAGGGGAAGAGAGGAGAACAAGTAGAGAGAGGAAGAGTTTTTTTAAAAAAAAAGTGAAAGTGGTGGAAAGAGAGAGTGGGAGAAATACATAAGAGGAAAGAGGGGAGACAGGCTGCAGCCAGGTGATGAATTGCTTGTAAAGTGGCTCCTCTTCAGCTCGAGGGCCTCTCAGATCTTCGCCTTGGCTCCAGTTCCAGTTTCCCACAGTATGAAATAAAAACACAAACCCGGAAATAACAGTGTTTGCAAACAATTCGGGACCCGCAGAGGGGTGATAGGACCATTTACACAATGTCAGGTAAGCTGTTAGTCAGAGAAACGATTCAGTCGAAAATCGCGTAACACACAACTAAATGTCGCGATTTAGCACTATTGACAATGAAATTTCACTGCTACTATCTTAAATAATCCAGCACACTTTCACATAGAAACAACTTAGAGTGCAGTTACGGTTACAGACTCTCTCCACCTACGTAGGTTGTTTTTTAAGTGTAATTTATCTGCCAAAAAAATGGAAAAAAGAAAAAAGAAACAAAGTTAAAAATAAAACTGACTGATCTTCCACAGATATTGCAATATTATTATGAATTCTATTGACATGTAGTGAAAATCTGTTATCACAACAGCCCTAATTTAAGGGATGATTCTGATTTTGTCGATGGGTTAGGGCTGCACCCAAATATCTGAATATTTGGTTGTTGTGGTGGTGTCCAAATATTAATTTTGAGACACAAATACTCAGATTTGAGTTTGTTTGAATGCCATTTACTGTGTTAATCAATAAAGAAACGAATAGTATAAATAAATGAATAATATTGTGTCATTCCGCTCCCTCGGATATATACCCCCTGTCAAAAGTTTTAGGAGATTTTCTCATTCAAATAAATTAGAACCTGTCCTAAAACTTTTGACAGGGGGTGTATATTAATATTTGGATATTTGTCATTACTTGGGCCCGAACTTGAGCCCAGAAATTGCTATTCAGACCAGCCCAACAATGGGCAGACTAAATCAGTGTTGGAGAGGATGTGTGCAGCAGTGAGACCAAAGTCAAGATGTCTAGTTTTTGTTTGATTTTTTTTCACTTAAGCTCATTTTTTAACTATGTTGGTCTAAAAAAAAACCCACAGAAAATCACATGAAGAGCCTTTTGCAAATTAGTAAACAATATGAAGAAAGATGAGGACAGATCTTTGGTTATCTTTGATAACCAATGATAGATAGTAGATAGAAATGGAACGTATATTTACCTATAGCTATTTGCACCCAACTTGAAAGATGGTTACTCCAGCATGTGGAGGCTTTAAGTTTAGAAGATTTTAAACACACATCTTTGATTCCACCAACTCCACCACCTTCACTGTCCACTAGAGTGCCAGCAGAAAACACACTAAACCTACAAACTTTCTCTCAATTGTTCTGCTGTCTTGTTTTCCAATTAACCTTTCCAGGGTCCAACCTTTGCATGGAAAGACACGGATCAATGCACGGCGATAAACATCTGCAGAGCACCTATAACTGACTGGAAAAGTGGCTTTGTAAACGCTGTGCAAATATTAACTAATGGCTGTTTGCCGTCAGTCCACAGGTCTGATGCGTGCCAGGTGCAGATATGAAGGGGAAGCTGCTGAACCGTTTGAAAGTGCTGCGAAACGTCAAGGTGGCAGGTTAGAGTGAAGGTGAACGGCTGGAAATGGAAAGGAGTCGACAGCTCCAAGTTTGTGTCTACTTCGTGTCGCCTTGTATTGTTATTTAGACGCCTCGCTGCTCAGAAGACTAAAGAGGTAGCCATAATCTAACAAACCACACTGTGGAGAAAGAAAGAATTAGAAGAGCTGCTGCAACGGAGAAATTAAGCAGGAATATGAAGGTTTGTAAAGTCGTAGATGTATTCTTCTAACAATTTCAACTTTCAAAACAAATTCATCAGATAAGGACACATTTGCTACAGTTAATTACAACGTCCAAGCAAGGATGTTGCACAATCTCCTGTCTTTAAGACAAAGGTATTTGGTGCTCAGAGACATGGCCCAGGTAAGGAAGGCTGAAACATGACCGTCACTTAACAAGACTCATAAGTTGAAACATCAAGGCTGGGCTAAGACATATCTGAGGACAGATTTTTCAAAGGTTTTATGGACACATGAAATGAGACCGACTCTTGACAGACCAGATGGATGGACGGATCATCAATTCACGCAGAGCTCCCCTTGGAGTCAGATGTCAAGGTGTAGGTGGGGTATGGGCTGCTATTATTAAGGATAAGCAAGTTGGACCTTTTCGGATTGAAGATGGACTTAAGATCAAATCCCAAACAGCTCCAACTGGTGTGATGATTAATTGCTTAGTTGTCAAATATTTTAAAAATTGTTCACTGTTTTGATGATCATCCATCCATCCATCCATTCTCTATACACCGCTTTATCCTCATTAGGGTCACGGGGGGATGCTGGAGCCTATCCCAGCTGACTCGGGCGAAGGCAGGGGACACCCTGGACAGGCCGCCAGTCTGTCGCAGGGCTACATACACAGACGAACAATCACACTCACATTCACACCTACGGGCAATTTAGAGTAGCCAATTAACCTCAGCATATTTTTGGACTGTGGGAGGAAGCCGGAGTGTCCGGAGAAAACCCACGCATGCTCAGGGAGAACATGAAAACTCCATGCAGAAAGATCCCAGGCCCACCCCGGGATTCGAACCAGGGATCTTCTTGCTGCAAGGCGAAAGTGCTAACCACTACACCACTGAGCAGCCCGTTTTGATGATCAATCGTTTTGAAAAGATAAAAACTCAATTTCTGTGATGCCTATTCTGAAATTTGATTATTTTCTGGTTTCTCTCCATCGCTGTGAAAGCAAACTCAAAATCTTGGGACTTTGGACACAACAAGGATGTTTGAAGACATTTGAGGAGATTTTCTTGGGATTTTCATCAACAATACCCTCCACCTTCTGACATTTTGTTAATCAAACAACTAGTTGATTAACCAAGAAAATAACAGAGATTAATCAACAATACAAACAATCTTTGCTTGTGGTTCTAATTACCAAGCACTGCAATAGTTTTCTGATGGCTTTAAAGTCAATCTGTGGCTACCTGCAGACTTTTCTACCAGTGGCTGCATCTATAAGGTGACATTCAAGTGAAATGATCAAACATGAACACTCAAAATCTTACCTTGTGGCGTCTTCACGGATTAAACTGTTGACTACATGAATGATTTAAAGCTAAGCTGCTGCATTGTAGGAGAACATCCTATTTATCTTATGGACATAAAGCCTCATGTTTTCACTTTTCTGACAGGCAGATGGAGAAACCTGTATGAGAAAATACACCGAACATAGCAGAGGCTGCCGCTTGTATAGAGGAGGGGTCACTTTAGGTCACCGACACGTAAAAACATCAGAAACGCTGTAATCTAACAGACACGGGGGAAAAAACGAACATGTGCTTTTGTTGCAGATCAGAAAAAATACGGCAGCTCACAAAAATAGTTGATGTTATTTGTGCGTGTACAAAAGTGTGTTTGTGTGTTGTTCATGAGCCTAACACAGCGTGCTGTGCAGAGATGAGCGGCCCGTCACTCAGCAGGCATCAGGCCGTGGAGGTCACACCCCAACAGTTGCGGGAAGAAGAGATTATGCCTGTGTGTACTTGTGTGTGTGTCTGTGTGTTTTCTAAAAAGCAGAGATTATGCATTGTGATATCAAACTGGGTTAACGTAGCGGACTGTGTTTGCATACAGGGGTGCCACGGACTCGCGGGTTTTAGCTTTAATCCCCACACACACTGAATCCTCACCGGCTGATTTGGCACTTTTTCAGAGTATTAGGCCACCAGGCGAGGAAGCTTTGTTTACCCAACAGACAAGTCATCATGTTTAATAAAATCCCGACTAACCTCCATTTTCCTCTCCTTTCTCCTGTGCCACTTGTATGGGAATGTTGCTTTCACCTTGGTCAACTTCAGTGACACTGAACTCTTGTTTATCCATTTTTCTGTATCATGTCTCAAAAGACATGTGGTCCGTCCTGCAAGATGAAGACAAACAAAGAATAGATACCGAATTTCTTAAAGTAATCGGTCAAATTTATGGAAATCTCTTCTATATTTTGAGTTAACATAAGCAAAGACAAGCTGTACATTTACAATAAAGTTCAGCCTTTGAAACTTTATTTTAAAGTAAGCTGCATTCTTCATTACGTTTTGGTGGAAACCAAACGTTCCTAGTATTTGCAAATATATTTTTAATCAACCCATCTTTTCCATCTATAGGTACAACTATACAATCAATATCTAGCATCTATTATACATTAGATGGGGAGGGATTCATCACATTGCTAACACAAATTGTAGAAGAAGTTCCAAACATGGAGTGAGATTGTCGTATTTTACCCCAAACAATGAATATTTTCCTAAACCTAACCTCACATGTAGTTATCAAATGTCAAAGTACCAACCAAAGCGAAATATTTTTGTAAACCTAAAACATATATTTTCAGTGGCTATACCCAACCAGAAAGCAACAATAAATGAAAACAAAAAGTTAAAGGATCAAAATTTGAGTCTCCATGAGTGAAAGTCCAATGGCTGACTCTACCTGGAAGGTTTTCTTATGATGTCACAGTTGAGAAAATGCTGTGTAATGTTATGTTTCTCTCAAAGTTTAACTGAGAAAGAAGTTTTGTTGTATGGGAACTTAGTGGAGGTTGACATACAGCACTCAACTGTCTTCATGCGTTGGAGTTTTCTTCTGAAATGGTCTAAAAATGCTCATCTGGAAGCAAAAAGCTTAAACTTTAAAATAAAACCTGAGTAGTGTGGATGTAGTCTCAATGAAGGCCATTATTAGTTTTACGGTTGGCTTATTGTAAAGGCAATGCAAGTGTCAGTATGTCAAGTAAACATTGTATGCTGACCTTTCTAATCAATAGAAGCAGAAGTCTTCACTCCTGTACACTGTTCAAGAGTGTAAAATCTTCTGATTTCAATGCCCAACTTCGATTTGCTATTCACCTTTTGTAATGCTGTGGAAATGACCGTATGAGGGCTACTTCTTACCAGTAGCAAACTAAAAAGCACAGTAGATCTGTGTGGAAATTAACTAAAGAGATTAAATAATAGATTAAAATCAATAGGAAAAACATCACTTCACAGTTGCTTTGATTAATGGTCTCTCCTGGAATGATAAATTAAACTTGAAAACTTTCTGTACACATTATTAACCCCCCATTTTCTAACTCATTTAAAAAGCTGCAGGCTTATTTCCCATTATGTTGATAATATGGGTATGGTTTGCCAAAACTCTTTGTGCTAATTGTGTGTTGGTTCAAAAAGCCATTTTCTGTTAGAGTGCACAAATCCATTACGACCTCCTCCTTAGCCCGGATAATGGAGATTGGATTAATGCAGGGGCTAAAACATGTGGCCCGGGACTCCTAAAGATATGATTGATCATCTTACTGCTGAGTATTCAACCGGTTTGGTTGTGTTAATCGATACCATTACCTCTTTTGGATTAAACAGCAGTCTGTTAACAAACCCAGACTCAAAGAGAGACGTGAGAATGGCAGCAGATAGTTATCGTAGCTAACACACATTCCAACCACTAGATCGTCTATCACTACATTTACAGCATTCTGATAGGAAGATTCCCAACATCAAGGGACATATTTAGGGCTCTAATCAAATAGTTTATCAGGGTACAATGATGAGTAACCAAAGAGACCTACAACTGATGGACATTTCCAAAAACTGTGAAAATCTTGATGTCAAAACTTAAAATAGCACAAACTCCAACACAAAACCCAACTGAAATGCCTTTGCTGATGTTAATGAGTTGATAGCCCTTTACTTATGACATGTAACCCTTGGTTTTACCCAAACAGTCCTTATATCTCTGGACTTTAATATCTAAATAATGATAAAAAGCCAACATAAGAATCGCAAGACCAGTAATAACTGCAAAGTATAAGCGATATTAGGTCAACACCAAGACAAATTTCTAATCTTTTGTCATGTTTGTCCATTGACAGGAATCAGAAACAGTGTCTCAACCATTTTAGATGGTCTGGATAACCTGCATTAACAGGAGTGCACAGAAAACACACATTAACTTAAATATCTAAGATTCACATCAATATCACCTTAATTTGTTTGCGACTCATGGCTTTTGTCAGTCGATTTAAATGTATTCATGTTTTCTATTTTCTGAGTAGCCAAGTAGTTTGTGCTGTCAGTAGTGGAGTCTGCAATTATTGTGTTTGTCGTGGAGAAGCAAAAGTTGAAATATTACATATAAGTGTTTGAAAGAGGAAATATTTTTGCATCAGTACATGTACAATAACTACAGCAGGTTACAAAAATATGTTTTATAGTTGGCTTTACATATATCTCTAATTTGCTAAAATGCTTTTTTATGATCTCACCAATTGACAAAAAGTGTAATTTATTACAAAACTGCAGGTGTTGCTTAATTATGATGTTCTTAGTGTCAGTAGCTTTGAGTGTGGGAATATCAATTTGATATTTTTATGTCTTCCTGCCAAGGCTTCACACATGATTAAAAACAGAAAACTGAACTGCTAAATGTGCATTATAAGAATAATTTCAACAAACATCCTTGCCATTTACTTGCACAGCTTTGGGATAAATGTCCAGGCTCAGATTGTAACACAATAATTTTGTATGAGAATATCAGAAATATTTTATTTATTTGTTGCTTCAATGTATCTGATTCAGATGTGGCCTCTATTAAAATGCATACAACCTTGTCTTCAGCCTTCAGTTTTTGTTTATTTGCAAAACATATTAGGGAATTGTTAGTTAACATAGTCTGAAGTCTGCATCTTGTCAAAGTTTGATGCACTGAAACTCATGCTGCCAGGCTGTGATGGAGATGCTAACAATGAGCAGTTGTTTTCTCCTGAGAAAGATGGAAATTTATCTTGTTTTCTTTAATCACACGCATCTCCTTATTCAAAACCAATCTGCATTCTGCAATTCATGAAGAAGCCAAGCAAAAGTGCATCAAGAAGATTACACTGCAGGTACAATGATGACATGTCGACCCGCTGAGCGGTTCTGATCATGATTGGATTGTTTATTGTGAGGATATGGCCCTCTTTCTGTTTGTGTCTTCGCTGCCAAGTTAGTCACAGCCAAATGATCTGCAATGAGTAGTGGAATAAATAACGCCAAGAAAAACAACAGACAAATCATTACACTACAGACTGAATGAATAACTAGTTTATCGCCCACACTGTGCCTTTCTTTTCACATCATAATAACAAAACAGAACTTACACAGTGTTCAGGAATGGAGCTATTGAAATGTAAAAGAATGTGTGTCGGGGTTAGACAGCAGGGCAGGTCATAGCAGGAGGGGCGAGAGGTGTCAGCTAATCTGCTGCAGGATGATATAGATAAACAGCGACGCCTCCCAAGGAGCGGATGTTGTACCCAGATGGACACAGAGCAGTTGGTGGCAGCAGGAGAGATCAGATAGGTGGAGAGAGGGAAAGAAAGAGAGCCAACACTGCAAAAAATATCTCACCGCCTCGTTTTTAAAAAGCAGAATAATTCAGATTTGTATTTCAGTGAAAGCTGTTTCCAAAGCCTTTTCACTTGGAGAATATTTGATTATAGAATTTTGGCCTAGTTTCTTGGAAGTACCAAGAATATGGTAGCAGATTTTATTTTACACTTTAAATAAATCAATTTGCATTAGAGCACTGCTAAAACAAGTATTCAATGTCAAAACTACATTTCACGGAAACGCTGTTGCTATCTCAAACAAGCGCAAACCTGTAGTTTAATTCAAACAAGCATGCATTTCTAAGTATTATATATGCATAATAATATATATGTACATAGGAAGAATCAAGCTGAATTGTCAGAATGATGGTAACAGGTGTTTTTTCCATCCCTCTACAGCGTATTTTCTTTGGCAGTTTCTTTAGCCCCGCAGCTAATGTGGTCACGCTGTGTGTCTTTCAGCATTCATTAAAATATGTGTATGTCACATTGCACCGACATAATATGCCAACAGTCTGGGAGAGAACAACAGAGTCAGTGAGGGTTTTTTTTTCTGATGCGTCTTGGAGAAGCCTCAGTGCTACACGGGTTTACCTCATCTTAAAATAATAATAATAAATTACATTAAACTGTCAAGCTGTAGTCAATCACAGAAAATCCTGGTAAAGCTAAATCATATCGCCTTGAGTTAACCGATTGGTCATGGTAAAAAAAAAAATCTGCATGGTAACTCAGGATTAGCTCAGTGGACAGCGTACCGACTGCACTGGCCTTGTTAGCATACAAGAATTCTGCCTCAACACATAAAGCTTCAATTTGCAGAATATTTGTACATGGGTGTTTTATGATGAAATAAGAACAGACTCAGAGCCCATCAGTGTGCACCTGCCCATATTCATATAACTTCTGAAAATCAGAAATGCATCTACTCGTGATTGCAAAATGGCCCATTTGCTGAAAATAACATGTATTGTTTTTGTATTAATATAAATGACAAAACATGATTGTAATTGCAGTTCAACAAAAACAATTTCAAACATTTTTTATTAAAAACAAAAATAATATAAACAACTCAACTTTGTGTAGTTGTGATACTTTTGAACTACTTGTGTTGGTTTTGTTCCACATGGCAAAAAGCAACAACTTCATTTTACAGTCAAACTATAGCAAACTCTTCACATTTGTCCAAAATAGCACCTGGAATGAACAGAACATACATGTGAGCTGTTGATTACAGTGAACACAGAGTTTGTGTCTGTAACACTGGCGTTTTAAAATGAATCTGCAAGAGCTACTTTAGTCCCTCAAATGTTGGAAGTTTTTCCAGGAACTCTGAAAACTCCATTTACTCAAGAAGAAAACCACCTTTCTTCTGTTATTGGGTACAAAATAAACCAGAACATTTCCCCCGAAAAACCTGTTGGGACAAAGTCCTGAAAAGATTCCCAGTCTTTTATGTGAAGGGCAATTACAGGCGGTCCTCGACTTATGTCGGAGCTCTGTTCCTACGGATTGACGCAAGTCAATTTTCGCCGTCAGTTGGAACTCTTACAAAAATGTAAACAAAGCTGTTACGTGCATCACAATATCGATCAGTTCTTCGCAAAAATCATAAATAACAATTTCATGCATATATGAGTCATTTTACAAGAGGATAACAGAATACGTTGCACTGTTATTACAATTTGAGCGAAAATTACAATTAATCAATGTTGAAATGCACAGTATTTGGAAAGGTGAGATTCAAGGCTCAGCAGACACTTTTTGCAGTGTGCAGGCATGCAGGTGGACAAGGAGAAAGCAGAGATCAGATCGGCTGTCCTGGACTCCTCGAATGTGTCATCTCACGCTAATAACCCTCATCTGATCTGAATCTCCCTCCTGTTTTGTCCCCTTCTCTCCCACTTTCCCCATGTCTACCTCGTTGCCTCGCCTCCTTTCATTCCTCTTCCCCTTCCTTTCTCTTCCTCCACCCCCCCCCCTCTCCTCTTTGGCTGTATCATTCTCCTCCTCTGTCCCATCTCCCTCTCATTAGACCTTATCTACGCCTCCACATTCACTGTTGCTTTTTATCTGTCTAATTATGTTGCTACTCACCTATGGAGGGAGTAGGAGAAGCCCTGTGGCATGCTGGGAAGACGATTCTTCCCCCATGCTCTCCTGAGTCCTGCCCCCTTGACTTTTACACACAAACATGCTCATTTCTCGCCCACACACACACATATAAAGACAAGCAGAATTTCCCAATCCGCTTTTCAATTCTGTCACCTTTTCAGCATCATGGGGGCCCTTTGAGCAGGGCCCGCGGCCCCCGAGTCCCCCGAACAGCCAGGCTCGGTGATAAAACTCCCCAGACACTCCTCCATTATGGAGCAATGATAGGAGGTGCTGCCTGGAGTAATGCACTAAAACGCACACACACACACATTCATACAGAATACACAAATGCTGCGAGCACATAAAGAACTGTACACACACCGCTGCCTTATCGAGCTTTTTCAGTGCCGACTGCGTGAGCTGCATGTGCTCTTCTTAAACATAATCCTCCAAGAATCCAGCTGTCATTGATAGAATATTTATAATACTGGCTGCCTGTGATGGATCAGAAAATGGGATTGGTAACTCGTGTGCTGGTTATATTTTTCAACATGTTTTCTTTTCTTTTCTTTTTTATATACCATATGAGGAGCTGTGCTCAGAAAACTTTCCATCAGTACTAACTTTATAATGACTTTAGAAAGAATTTTTTGTCATCATTCAAAGAAGTTTTCAGCCAGCAGAAGCATTAATATAATAAGAATCAAGAATAGAAGACATGAACGTATTTTTTTAACAGTGTGTTCATTAGGACTTCATTTTCTTAATTCTTACAGACATTCTGTTCATCAAATGGTCAGAAATATCAAGAAGGTACACAAATTTCTGCCAAATCCATGAATACAGACTTGTTATATTGACCGTAGGTGACCAATCATGATTGCTGTCACCCACCAAAGGCCCATTTTGATTCGGAAACAATATAAATATTTAATATATTGATGAATATAGCATAAACAGGACTATGCAGAAGTAGTAAAATGATAATGTCTTTACTGCAATCTTTGTTCATTTGTGTATTTGAAAATGACCAACATGTGCGCTTTCTTATCACTCAGTTGTGTTTAATAGTATAAAAACCTACGTTATTGGGTCAGATATTGTGAGGCGAAAATTTTACAAAACTCTATCATAGAAAAAACAGAAAGTATATCCAACAGTAAAAGATATAAAACAAAGGCATTCAGCAAAGTTTTGTTTTGGAGTTTGCATCACTCTAAAGCTAAATATTGTTCATCAGTTTCACATACAGGTTATCATTCTCCTTAATTACTTATTATTGGCATTGGCTCCAAAAAAAACACATCAATCGATCCCAAGAAATAACCAGCTCGACCACATTGGCATGCTTCAATGTCAAAATATCATTTTCACACTTATGAGTAAAGGCAATAATCAGCTTCTTTCATGGCTATTTTATGTAAAAACAACAATAAGGGGCCTCCTCTCAAGCTAGACAGCTATAAGAGTATCTTGTTTTATGTTCGACGCTACTGGTTGACTATATAAGGTGCGATGAAAGTGCTTTGACTGAAGTGTTTTATGTTCTTGATGCAACCAGAATTAAACTTGAAGGCTTCTGTCGCTTTCATCCCAGCAGGACAGACAGGAGTCGAGGCTGTTGGAGTCAAACTGCAGCCACAGGAGGGGGGTTTGGGGTCATCTGCAAGTGTAAGTTTGTGCTGGTGTCTGTGGAGGGCCCTACAAGAGCGATAACCTCAACAACGGTGGCCTCTTCCCTATCTGCTGACTCCATCCACACACACACACACACACCAATACCACGGTGCGTACAATATGTGATTTTAATGAACCTAATCTCCAGGATCACCAGGTCTCTGAGCCGGGAAATTAACAAGAGCAGGTTAAACACACACAGTAGGTTCAGTATAACCCCTTTCAGATGTGTGTGTGTGTGTGTGTGTGTGTGTGTGTGTGTGTGTGTGTGTGTGTGTGTGTGTGTGTGTGTGTGTGTGTGTGTGTGTGTGTGTGTGTGTGTGTGTGTGTGTGTGCGCATGTGTGTGTATAGGGGTGAAATTGGTTTTCCTCAGGATTAAAGGATTAAAAAGGCTGTTAGTTCCTCAAAGTGCTCCAAATACCCCCCTCAATATTCATTACAGCAGATACAAAAGGCAGAGAGGAGCTCATAATGGCCACAACCTTCTAATCATTTCAAGCAGGGACGCTCCTGAGCTCGCACGCCGCCACCACACACACACACCGACTCTCTTTTATTATCATTATCCACACTATTAGCATGATATAAGAACTGTCTGGAAATCACAACAGGGTGAATCTGATGTAGAAAAGAGATTATTGAGGAAACTGTGGCTGAAAATGCTTTTAATATTTGTACACGTCTCCCCCACTTGCTGCTCTAAGAAGCGACTCCAATCTTTCCCAGTGCTTCAAACTAATGACTCCTGATGCCAACAGGTCTGCTGTGAGGTCTGCCAGCCATATATTATTACCAGAGAAGATAATAAATCAATATCTGTGTGCCATCACAGCCAGGAGGCGGCCTAAGTGCCCCCTTCACACAAACCCCATGGAAAAACTGTCCTTTTAGAGTCCCTTCAAGCAAGGAGGAGGGGGGATTAATTGAAAGTGATTGAGAGCGTTTCTCACCGTGCCCTTTTTTCACCCAGCGGGTAGCCACTTGCTCGCTGACAGCAATGGAGGGATTGGTTTACATTGTGCGCCGCCGGCCCACCACTTTGTGTGTGCGTGTGTGTGTGTGCACATGAAAGCGTGGCGGCCTAACAAGGCTGAAATTGATGCCGTTTTGGGTAGGGAGTCATTTCTGATGGCTGCTGACATTCAGCCCCAGAAAATATTGCATTCGACGTGGAAAAGGTCAAAGCCAAGGGCGAGGAACTGAGGGAAAGAGGACAAAGAAATGGAAGAAAAGACGGGAAAGAAAAATGGAAGCACATCGGGCTCAAGAATCAATTCCAGCTAATAAAGCTTTGTGTACAAATTGTACATTCAAACTGACGGGGTGTAACTGCATACTAAATTCACAGTCCAGCATGTACCTTACTTTTGGTCATGATTCAGTGGATTTTCAGCAGAGAAAACAGAAAAAATGAACTTCTAATTGGCCATAATTCTTAATGCGAGAATTACAGTCCCTAAAAATTCATTTCCATGTATCAAAGCTACATATTCAGTCGATTTTTTTTTCCATACACGCATTTCTCCTGACCTTAAAATACCTAAGATGTAACACTATACTGATAATTCCTCAAGAATGTAAAGCTCTATTAAGCCCCGGCCACTTTATTCTCTGCAGCTCAAGCACACCAGCTCACCTCTGACTAAAAATACTGGAAAACTCCTCTACGCTACTCAGTGCCAAGCTGGAATATGATAGTAAATCATCCACTAAACTCAGAAAACTGGAAACCAGAAAAATGATAGAGAAAGTCCAACCATGCATGGTAAGGATAGGATTGGTTCTTTAGCTTTGTATATAACAACACCAGAAGAATAACAACACCAGAAGTCTGAATGAAGTTTGTGATTATCATCTAAACGCTTCACAGTGGAAATGCATTTAGTTAAATTCAACAAACATTACCAAACAAAATAGGCCTCATAAATGTCATGGTTTTGTGTAAGTTGTGCTACTAGTAAACATAGTAAGGATAATAAAAATCTTTACACTTTGAGTTTAGATGATTTGTCGGCTGTTTTTTTCATTTCAGTGCTTTTTGTTAGATATTGTGGCTTTTTTCTCACGTGTTATGGACCAAAACAAAGTCAAGTTCAATGGTATGTCTGTGCATCCAGTCAATTACACTACAGAGGAGCTGTTTTTGTCTGATTTTCTTTTGTAAATGGCTAAATAGAAACTGTAATTCTCTCTTTAAAGCAGTAAAATATTATTAAAAACTTTCAAAACCATCAGTTGTTTCAGTAAACCCTCAAAAACTGACATGTATTTAACAGGGCGACTATTGGACAGATTGACATAAAATTTAATCTATAATCACCGCAGGATCAATCCAAACAACCCTGTCTCTTAGAAAATATGCTTTTTTAAGGGGGCCGATTTTAATTCTAGGGAGTAAAAAATTATGACACTGATATTTGTGCAGCCTTTCAGAAGAAATGCTTTCGCTTTTCCTGACACCTCGAGAGTTTCAAGGACTGAATGTCTTCAGAAGCAACAAATTTAAGACATAAAGATGAATGTGTAAAAATTAGGGCTGGGCACGGCATTAAAGCACATTAACTCACCATTCTTTTATGTTTCTATTAACAAACAAAGTTGCTGTTGGGCTGGCACCAAACCAACCATTGCAAGTTTAATCAGGTCATAAAACTGTTGGTGATTTGCACAGATTTTTCAAAAGCACAGGTCAGTTATGTCTTTCTAGTGAAACATTTGCATGTATTCTGACTTATTTTGACCTTTATTTGTAGTAGTTTACCGTTGATGTGCTTGAAAGTCACGTTATACATCACATTCTTGAACTGATCTTTAGCTGTGGGGTGAAAATTACACTACTTGAATTGGACGTACACTATTTTATTAAATGGAAAAATTTAAAGTAGCAGCTTTTCAACAATATTGTGTCTCCACACACCTTCAGAATCTGGTCTGCACAAGTCAGCTTCTGTCTGTGGGCATTTCTGACGGGGTAGAAATTTAACATGACCCACTAATGGGTTATCACTAAACACTGGTCGCACTACATTCCACAACTCAATGGTTTTACTGTCCAAAGGGAAGAAAACCCTCCTAGCCGAAGCTTGTGTTTTCAAAGGCACCACTCAGGCATAAAACACCCCATCATCTTCTGCAGGAGACAGGAAACTATTATGCACATCATTTTTCTTTGCTGTTGGCACACTGTAGTAATCACAGACCCCTTCTCTCCCCCCCATTGGCTTCCTTCTGTATCTTCTTCCTCCTCAACCAGCACTGAGAAAAACTCCTGACAAAATAAATGCCGCTACCGCAGCTCCTCAGCTCATATTTCTTCACCCAGCTCTTCTTTAGTTCCCGTCATCGTTTCAAGGGGAGACAAATGTTTGTCACATCTATTGTCTGGCAGCACAACAGCTGCTTAGGATTTTGGTTATCGGGGATTTTTTCGAGTAACATTTTTTTCCCCACTGTTGCACTTATTTTACATTGCTGTGGATAAGAGTGTCAGCCAAACGCATAAACTGCATTTGTATATGTCAGCATTTCTCAAAGTCAGGTCCCCAGGCCTGTTTCATTGCTTCTTCTGCAGATTGGAGTTAGACTTCCATAAACAGCACCAAGGGGTAAAGTGCTTTATAGGCTGGAATCAAGGATAAATTAACTGTGAAGTTCTATCAGGTTGCCTTTTTTTTCCTTTCACATATTTAAAGGGGCACTCCACCAAGTTTACACATGAAGCCCAGCTTAGTCCTCACAAAGAGCACTACGTAGCCTTGTGGAATGCTCTCCATCAACTTATGAAGCTTGAAAATAGGAGAAACTATGCCGCATCACTTACTCAGCACTGATGACATTAAGTTACATTATGGGAAATAAATGTAAGAGCCAGTTTTTCACCAATTCTTGACACAAAAAGTCAGAATATGTTGGTATCTGCTGCTGTGTGACCAATCTTTTTGTGATTTCTTGTTATAAGTGAAATACCAAATGTTTTTCATTCTGAGGTGTAATTCAGACTTTATTTCTACCTGCAAAGAAGCATCTTAGAGAGATATTTCAATTCCTCCCTATTCTATTTCAGCTTTTCACTAATCATAGTGTTGACTACAATTTCTGCTAATTAAATTATCAAAGCTCCAGAGTGCATTTACTCTCATTTTTGCAATCAATTTCTACTTAATTTTAAGACCTCTAACAACCAAAGTAACATGCACAACGTTTTTTCTATATCTCTCGTTCAGGAGCAGCTGATCTGTTGTGCTGCTGTCGATAAGATCACTTTACATTTATGAACTTTATGTTATCTAATGTTACCTGCTCTTAAAAGAAACACACTTAGAAGCTAAAAACAACAAGAATTTGACAAGAAGCAGCAACAAAACAGCTGAGACAAAGTACAAACGTGCAGGCTGCTAATGCAACACAGCTGGATACATTTATGGTGCTGCTAAAATAACTGCACAAGATTCAGGATTAATGACGGTTCATCTGAAACTTCCTCTAGACATTCAGAAAAAAATATCCATGACTCCGAATGAGATGCTGCACTGTGGTGGTGACAACAGGTAGCTGCTAATGCTAATGCTACATGAGCAGGACGGATAGAGGGATAGAGAGTGAGTTGTTCTGGTAAAAGGGTCAAAGTTTGTATATGTTAAGTGGTTTTACTGAGAGGAATTCATCTGTTGCAACCCTGTGGAGGAGAAGGACACACACTCAAAGTAAAAGTGCCTTCATAAAAGTATTATTTGGTGTCTATGTTAAAAAAAATACTATGTCATGTAGTACTTTTTCACTAAAACTCCAAAAAGTAGCTGATTCATTACCAAAACCTCTATCAGTACTATATTGATTTAAGTGGCTTGTATCAATTGATGATGTGAAACTGCACAGACGGCATGAAGGACACTACCTCTATTTAAATATCCGATAAAATATTCCATCTTTGTTTACTCTTTAAGTCATATCAGCGTATGAATCTCATTTTCACGTTAACACCTCAAATCTCACCTTGCTCCTAAATCAGGATAAGGACCAATTATCAGCGATGAATGTTGAGAACTACTTGAAAATGTTGTCCTGCTGTTTGTAATGCTTGATGGATTGAAGACAAACGTACAGATATAGATAAAACCTGGCCTGTTGCCACTCTGGCTCACTGGCTTTCGCATTCTTCTAACTACATGTTTCTGCCTCTATAAGCAACAGGTTTGCTCGAGCTACATGCTTGAAAAAACTGGGGAACTTGGTCGTAAACAAAGACAAACAAAAATATTTAAATGTATGAAACAGGACGTAGAGAGTGTATTTAAATCAGCTGTTTCTTGCTACTTTAAAACAGCCAAGTTGATCAGGAGTCAAGGTTCAATCCATTTCTTCTCTTATTTCCTCCTCATCATCCACATTTCTCACTTTCAGCTCACTGCAATATTAGTCTCCTTTTTCACTCCTTCTACCTTTTCTCCCCCCATCTTGTTTCTGCCAAACTTGGCTTCATTAAAACGCTAATGAGTCCCATTAATGGACCCGCAGATCAATTCTGCTGAGCCTCTGCTAATAAGGTGTGATTAGTGTTAGTTTTATTCACTGAACCTCTGTGTGTGTTGTGTGTTGCGCCATTACTCTGATCGCTATTGATTTTCTGTTTGGCCGGCGGACGCCCAGGTGGACTTCCTCCAAGGATTCGTGTCTTCAAACGGACTATTTCAGGATCGCAGGAGCTCTAGTGAAACTAACTGTAATCGCATGAAAACATAAGATACCGTAAGTGCAGCAGCGGCAGGAAAACAGAACGCATTTAGGAGCTATATTTCTCTAACCCCCGCGTATTTCCTTTCCTATCTCTCCCTTTTTGGTCTGTCTCTCCGACTTCCAGTTCGATGTTTTGCATTATCCCCACCAGTCTGTCTGAGGTTTTGAAGTGTCAGGGAAGGCATGGCAGCCTGGACCTCCATGGCTGAAGCATCCCAGAGGTTATAAGGATGTCGACACAGCAAATCACAGTTTGATGGCATTCCCATATGCTCCCAGCTGACTGGGACAGTTCATTCCAGAGTACACACTGGCTGCTCCATAATAATTCTCTGGATTTATTTAACCCTTAAAGGCAGCCAGATGGTCGACATTTGGTACATAAAGCCGGGTAACAAATGCGTTGGAGCATCTGAAAGGAAATTTAGTGTGGTGGATGGTGATAAATATGTAATTATTGTTGCGTTTCTGTTTAGCTTTCACTGGTGGAAAATTAACTATAAAAACTAACAAGTTTCAAACACATTTAAAAACTGAAAATGTCCAGGATTTCAATCAGAATCAGGATTTTATTGCTAAGCAGAAATTTCACATACAAGGAATTTGACTTGGCGGTAAAGTGCATCAAAGTAAAACAGTAAAAATTAGATTAAAGTGTACCAGTCATAGGTAACAAAATAAATAAGAAGCAGTGAGTGTAATCAGGAGTTTTTAACTTACAAAAAGTAAAAGCAATATTTATTGTGTCACAAATTATTCACCTAAAATTAGTCCTATACATGGCTGCATAGTCTGTCATGTAAACAAGAACTTTAAGGCTCTGCTACACTGACATTTGCTTGGATTTTAAAGTTTGAAATCTTTGCCTTTTCTGTTCATTTTCTGTTATTTGTAATACCACTCAAAGGTTACATCTCGAGTCAAATCGTGCAAAAACAGTGCAAATTCAAGACAAAATCATAAAAGTAGTTCAACTTGGAACTGGTAATTTGATGTAAATTTGATGCAAATAAGATCAAAATTCACCTCAAAGAGTTTTTTATTCTTAAATACTTCTTTTATCGTTTAACTACATATTTTAGAAAAAGTGGCACTAGATCAAAGTGAGTAAGAGTTTCTGGGTTTGAGCAGGAGTTCCTACTTTCTTTGTCTGATGTTATCTGTGCATCTCTTACAGACGGGCCTCTGAGGATTCCCCTCCGAGGACTGCGGATGATATTGTTCTCTGCGGTTTGCATCTGCTAGTTTGATAATCCAGTGATTTCGCCGTCAGAGGGGGATTCTGGGAGCGCAAACATGCAACAACACACAAACTCCTGGACTGTGACGGCAGCCATTGTTCCTCCCAAACAATGTCTTCACTTTGATGTCTGTGATGCTTGGCCGGTCGAGGGAAGTTTTTTCAATCTGTGCTTTAGCACCCAGGTCCCCCACTCTTTATTTCATCCTTTTTTTCTGTCTTTTGAGGCCCTGGTGAGAAGCAATATACTTCAAAAATGTGATAAATGGTTTTTATTCTCCATCTGTACCGTATTTTTTGTTTAATATTATGTCAAACAGATTTGTGGACTTGAACATTTATAATTTTAAACGATAGTAATTTCACACGTACATCTGCACACTTAGCAATTAAAGTTAGGTGTGTACAGTGAACTGTGGGCGCACCGTTTTACAACCACAAGCATTTCTCCATAGAATTAGCAATTAGTCCAGAAAGCAGAGCAATGTTATAAATTTGTGTTCCTTTGATTAATTAGAAAAAGTCTGTTAATTATTTTTCAAGATTTCAAGGAGAATTAAAAGGAAAAATAACCCACAAATAACCATGCAAACCCAGACAAACTAATGAATTCACTTTAAAAGGCTTGACTGGAGGAAATGTTCTTTCTGACTGCAGTACAACACGACATGTTGTGTATTTTTGTTACATGGACAGAGGTCAGGTTTTGTTTCCCTAAACGCCATTAAAAGCCCCTTCAAAGGATTCAACCTTTTCTCATTGTCTTGCTGCAGGGCCAACATGCTGGTGTGATTCTGACTGGCAGGTTCAATCCTCCAATGTTCTTTGGCACAAAGCTGACAAGCAGAAAGGAAATTGGCTTTTGTCCCGCCTCTGAGCTACTTAACCTGCGGTTGATTTCTCATTTATTAAAACTGGAATTGTCCTTAAACTCTGACACAAATACACATATCTGCCATGTGTTTCTTGGTTTTGGTTTTATTTTAGTACCTTTAATCAGTGCTTTTTATATGTACTTTTCTTTGTTAAAGTTGCTCGGTGGAATATGGTTCTTTCATTTAAGTGTTCCAACGGTTTTCTTTTTTAAATATACGACTTCAATATCCACCTAAAGTCATTTTGAGCAACTCACAAACTAAAATTAAAATACTTCTGTAAGCACATTATCTCATAAAGTTATTTTCATACTTTACCAATTTCATTTTCTGGTCTGCTGTTATTCAAAATGTATTTTTTTAAATATGAATTTATGTTCTTGTTTAATCTGTCATTTTCTCACCTATTGTTTTGTTTTTCAATGACAAAATCCAATGAAAGAAACATTTCTAACTCAATTTACAAGATGTAAGGCGAATTTTTTTCACATATTATAAAAGTAAAACCTCCATATAAATACAAATCTAAACGTTGGAAATCAAAGCCATGCAGTCAGTCATGCAGATGGCCAGAGGTAGGCCTGTGGCTCCTCTCTGTTTGGCCTGTAGCGACTATAAGCCAGGAGTTTTGTGCCCCCTTCTGGCAATTCTGGCAAAAGCTGACCAGCTGATATAGTTGTGATAAGCAGAAATGAGCACGTTTGTAACATAGTGGTACTATCTTCTCCCCAGCAGCTACAAGGCCAACAATGCTTTGACCTTATTAGATTTTCACAAGAGACTCATGAACACAATATTAAGGAATACACAAACACCATTAGTCTCTCTGATGATAGTAAGATTCAAAGCGGCTTTAAAAAAACAGAGATTTCTTTTAATAAGTCTAAATATACCACCAGTGTTATTTGGGATGCATCAGCAACAGAACTCCACATTTAATGAGTCCGTTGTTATTTCCAGGGAAAGCCGTCAAACTCCAATCTGACCTAAATTACATGCCCAACGTTAACTCTTCACAGTATAGAAATGAAGCTGAACATAAATAGGATTGTTTAGCAGAAGTGCGATACAGTGGGGGAAAAAAAAAAACATCATGCGTAGCAACATAATCGGAACCAAATCAGCCGTTTCCCCTGTCACGTCCGTGTACTCTGGCAACCAACAAGGCAGCACACTCTCCATCTACTCCCTCATTCACTCCCTTCCTCCCTCTCCTTCGCGACTCCATAACTTGTCACATTCCCCATTAATTTCCATGACAGATGCTGACTTTGCCTCTCTACCTTTCTTTCTTTCTTTCTTTCCCCTCACTCCACTCCTCTCCCGCCATATTTCCCCATTTCTGCCTCATTCTCGTCCCAATTTATCTCTGCCTCTTCTCCTTTTATCTGCTTCTTCTGTTCTCTCTCTGCCTTCCTTTTCTACTTTCATTACGTTATTCCTTTCATTACCTCTTCCCTGTACTTCCAGTCGCCGCCTTGACCCCCACATTTTGCCACACATCCCACTAATTTCCATAAAAGAGATGCTGACTGTGCAGTCGTTCGGTAATAGTACTGAGGGTGGGGTGAGGTGGTATTGGATGTGTGAGGGTGTTCTCTACTGTATGTGTGAGGCACAGTTCAAGGGAAGTATTGGCACCTTTAACACTGATTTTAACCAGAGGCAGACACCAAGAGGCCAAAATCTTATTGTGACCGATGGCTACCTAAGGAAACGCTGCACATCTAAAGGTTGAGAGAGAAGAAAGTAGGCTGAGAGAAGGAAGTTGGAAAAGGAGAAGGAATAAAGGAAACAAAATGGATGGATAAAAAATGGGCAAAAATGAAAGAAAAAGATGTAAATAAGACAATGAAAGAAAAGAGCAAGAAATGGGTTGCTGTCCTTGTCAGCACCCAAATAGAAACAGATGAAGGAGAGGAAAATAAGACCAAGGGCACTGAGTTGTAACACAAGAGATTAAATCTGAACCACTGCTGAATGCTAGAAGAAGAAGAGGAAAGCAAGGAACAAGAGCAGAAGAAGAAAATAAATGTGACTTTTTGTTGCTTTGATGAAGCCCATCCTGAACCCTGGAGACTACTATTACTACCAGTAGCGTAATAATAAAGAGGGCGGCATTTTATATATGTAATAAATAATTTAATATGATAGTCTGAGCGATATAACAAAATAGATGCGATATAAACCAAGGGATGATTTAAATTTGCCTACATGACAGATTTATCACATCTTTTAGACTCTTGTGTCTGTTCCTTTAATATTTCGTGGCATATTAAACCGCTGTGTGAAATGCTGCTTTATGGCAACACTGGAATAATTAATTATTTTATTTGATGCATCGTCCAAACAAAAACATTCCTGCCTTTATCTATTTGTAGTTTCTCTAAAGATCATCCAGAAATTTTAATTCATCCCATGTATGATAATAGAGGTCTTTATCCATGTTGTCGACACCCAAATAAATGTGTCGTACTCAAAGCTGCAAGAGCAATTATTGACATACAGTAGACGTAGTACAGAGATCGTCTTTTAAAGTGACTGATTAGACTGTGATATGTAAATCACTGACATCAGCTGCTACCGTGAGTGCTAGGAATAAACATCTGCACACATTTAGGCCTTGGTGAAATGTTAGCATCAGCTGCCAGTGGGTTCAGATTGTTTACTATTGTCATTCCTGGATAATTTGTGGCACTATGTGCACTAAATTTGGACCAAAATACAAACTTGACCAATGCAGCTTTGGCTCCTCAGAAAGCATCTACAGAAGGAGAGCTATCTGTAAATTCAACGATTTAATCTGGATGTACTACAGTCACATCGAAAATTACTGGGTCTCATTAACGTGATGTATTTTAACGTTTACAAAACAATATGACATACTTGTGTCGCTGTACTAAGCCTACATTTTACATATAAATTACACTGAGATATGCGACAGACAACCACATACTCGTGTCTGCACTTACATTAGTAAAAAATAATGCAACATATTGTAATTAAACAGCATCTTAACACATACTGAACAACGCATGAAGACTATTGCATGGCTTAACCCTGTAAAAGCCACTGCTGTAAAAATACATCAGCTTTATTTTTATTCTTGTTTTCCATTAGTTCTATACATTATTGCTGCTATTTTTTCTGCATTTGGGTGTGTATATATATATATATATATATATATATATATATATATATATATATATATATATATATATATATATACAGACACACACACAAATCTGCTCTTTTATATATATTTGGGTACCTATATATCTGTATATATAATTGTGTATATAATTATTTATTTTAGTTTCTTTTTTTGCTCATTTTTCATTTTTTACATTTCTGTTCACATATATATATATATATATATATATATATATAATTCTTTATTGCTATTTTTATATATTAAGGATTATATATATATATATATATATAAAATTCTTTATTGCTATTTTTATATATTAAGGATTATATATATATATATATATATATATATATATATATATATAATTATTTATTTTAGTTTTATTTATTTATTATAATGCTCATTTCCATTTTTTTTACATTTGAGCTTTAAAAATAAAACAAAAAAAATTAAGAGAGAGAATTTATTTCGTTTTTTTTTTTTGCTCATTTTCTTTCTATATTTGGGTCTTACAGGGTTAATGTTGCATATTGTAAACATTTGGTGTATTAGAAGAATGTCAGGAAATTTATTTAAGCCCATGGTGATCTAAACCAAGATCTACGTTAAGAAAATGAAAAGCAGCACGTGGGAAGCTGAAAAAGGTTAATTTTTGATATTTAAGTTTGCAACTTTGAATGATGAAGCAAAAAATATCCCGTCTGTTGCTCAAGAACAGCCACTATCTCAGCTCTCGCTCAGTGTATTTTCTGTGCATTTTGACCATACATCTCCCCTTGGCTCGCTGGGCTCACTGCGGCTTTTCTCACGGTCCTGGGTGGCGGCCCAGTGAACGGACAGGTCGTACTGTTTTTGTTGTCGCCGCATGCAAGCAGGAGGGTAAACAAATCCAGTTTTAATAAGGGCTTGTAGCTCATAATCCTTGCCCGCCAGCAGGTGAGGGCCAACGGGCGAGACCACGACTAAGGGACGGCACAAACACACACACGCACAAACACACACACGCACAAACACACACCAGCGTACGCAGACACATACACACACACACACACACACACACACACACACACACACACACACACACACACAGCAGCTGTCACTTGTTTTCCGAGGCAAGTCCGATCCAACAAGAACACCGTGGGTCTTTGGGAGCCGGGCCAAGAGGGAGAGGAAGGGAGAAAGGTGGGAGAGGGAGGGGGAGATATATTAATGCAAATGACAGAAGGTGAAGGAAAGAAGGCAGGAAGGAAGATACGAAGGAGTGGGGTTTGTTTTTTCTCCCTCTCTCTCCTATTTAAGTCGACTTGTTCCCTGCCACCATTACATTCCCCAAGCTGATAAATGACACAAAGTTAAGTACTCCACGGTTATTATAACTGAACGTGGAGCAAAGTAATAGCACAATATTTTACTGTGCTGAAGCGAAGTGTGTTATAGCTCAACTAATTTACCACTTTGCCGTTTTGTAAACATAATACGTTTGACTAGTGGGACTTGTTCATGGTTACTTTACCCTTGTGTGCTTTCCAGCGATAAAATTCTTTCAGCGAGGGGGTAAAAAAAAAATCAATTTCCCTCCTGACTGATTTGGTTACACACAGCACAGACACTGTCGAGCTCACTGTTGTCTTGTTTTTAGCTTAACAAGTGTACTTTTTTGTTGTTGTTTGGGCTTATTTCGCACAATTCAGAGTGGCTTTCGTGATTAAAAAGGCTGCTTCTTCGCCCGTAGAGGTCACTGTAATCTTCCAGAGGGAGTTAAATAAGAAAAGCTGAGGTTTTGAAGATTTTAGATCACAAAATGCCAGTTTGTCCTCTTTTTCACAGGACCCACTCAGTGTGGTTTATGTTCTCTTTCCCCTTACAGTTTGTCATCACCCTCTTGTTTTCTCCTCCCTCCTTTGTTAGTGTATTTCCCTCTCAATCTTCTCCCACGTCCTTCATTTCTGCCTTAGTCTCTTCCTCCATCTGCCTTCTCTTTGTCTGCCTGCCTTCCCTCTCTCTCTCTCTCTCCCATCTCAACCCATTTCTGCTTCTTATGAAGTGTGAAAAATGATCGTCTGCAGGATGAAGTGGACAGAATTCGCCGGCGTAATGGCCTGACAAAATGAATCGCGGCCTTCCTCGCCATCCATCACCACTCCGAGGCAAACTGCGGTTAAGATCTGTGAAGGTGCTGGCTTATTGATTACTAGTTGTAACTACAAAGTGTCTGATTCAGTGCTTGTGGCGTGGCGCGTGGAGGGGAGCCGGGGAGGGCTGGTTTGACGGTGGGTGGAAGGGAACGCAGGCAGCTGTAGCGCTCTCAAAAATCCTCCTTTGATAGATTTTAAATGGTGAAATATTGATTTCTGTCTGGTCCAAGGCCTGGCCGAGCAGGCCGCGGCCATTTGTCGGGAGGTATAATGCCGGACACCCGTTTCTGCTGGCCACCATCAGTCATCGTGACACCAGGAGAAATGAGAGAGGAAGGAAGAAAGGGAGGAAAAGAGAGAGGTAAGGAAAAGGGGGGAGAGAAATAAATCAGCGGTCCAACCTTTTACCTTCATTCAATTCCAGCCGAATCTTCTATTTGCCGAGAACACAAGCCGAATTATCTTACTCATAAATATTCTGCATATTGTTCAAAGCACTGACTCGTGCTTTTCGGTGGTTATAATAACAGAACAACGACGACGCCCACGAAAACGCGGCACACAATAACATCGACACCCTCTAAACTTTCCTCATTATCTCGTATTTGGTGAAAGTGGCGGTACTGTGGGGAGGGCGCCGTTGTTATGAGGTGGAGGATAATGACCTACTAAGAGAGCAGACCATGAAAAGGTGATTATTCTAATTGCTGTCCACAGAGGCAGCCGAAATGCAAGGCAGGTAGCATTAATCTACATTAAAGACACTGGAGATGGCGCGCGCAACGCTTTTCTGCTGATTCACACTCATTTAAGGCTGCATGTTGCTGCGCTGATAAGCTTGAATTAATAGTATTTTTAATGCTGAGCTACAAGAAAGAGTTCTGCGGTGAACTCGCTGCGGTCTGAGCTCCAGGCGAGCAACGAGGTATGTTTTCACACCACAATTTAAACATTTACTGATATGAGGGCATCATAGTTTTATTTCCCGTGCTTCAAAAGGCAAACATTGACAGAAATGTGGCTGAAAAATGAGGTGTCCTTGGATTTGTCCCCGATAGTCACTTTGTCTAATCACAAGGCACTCACTCTGCTAATCAATACGAGAATAAATATAAATTACACAACATCTGTAGCATAAATACACATCAGAATCAATTACTAAATATGGACTGTATTCTTTCTTTCCACATTAAACTTAAAGCTGCTATAATTAATATTGTTTTACTAATAATGGCTCAAATGACTGTATGTAATGTGAAGTGTCAGGCATGGTGATGAACACACACAGAATGATCACCTGATTCTGCTCAGTTTTAGCATTTGTCAGCTTGTCATTTTAGTTTTCGGACCCACAACTTAAATAAATTCTCTTGATTATCAAAAACTGGTTCCACTAGGTACGTGCAATGTTGGATTTTTGATAATGACTGACTAATTTACCACCTAATTGCAGAGAACATGTCCTGTTGTGGAATTAACAAGTTATTGTGACGACTCTTATCAAGTTTGTCCACAGACAGGTGCAGACAAAAAAAATACAATGATTTTCAATAAAAATACGAAAACTACTTCAACTTACACGACTTTAAGTAAAACATGTCATATTTATTAGTATGTAATACTACCAAACAACCTAATAAACACAATAGGGTGCTGCATTTCTAATTTCCAGACACATCAGGCAGCGCTTATCAAGAAAATTATTTTTAAAAAAAACTTTTAAAAAGCTGGTAAATAGTGGAACATCTAACAGATCTGTAAAGAGACAGATATTTACAAAGCATTTCTGAATCTTCTGCTGGGTTCATATGAGACAATTGTGCATTTAGACTATTTTGTTCACGACAAACAACACAGCAGATGTCTCTATCAGCACTTCAGTATCAACCAGCTAAAGTACAGAAATACCACTGTTAGTGGCCCTGAACAATACAGGTTTTCTCTTAGTTTGAGGTACATTTCAGTTTGCTAATCATTTCTTTAAGCCCAGTATAGAAATTATTTAATTTTCCTTGCTCTACATTGCGACATCAACTGCTTTACATTACATTTAACACATAACATGAATCAAACAAGTAGCAGGCAGTACTCCAGCTCAAGTAGTTAAGCAGCAATGGGTAGATGGACGATGTAAAGAGTGGGGGTACGGGGGTCAACAGCAGGTTAATTTCACCCTGGTTTATAGGATGCAGTTCAAGGCTAAGCGAAAGTATTATGGGTGCTTTTGGGTTTCATTGTCCAGGGTTTTTACTGGCTCAGAAATGACCAATGCAACAGCAAGACTGGTTTTCTTTGACACAGTGTATGTATTTCCCTTATAAATTTGAATTGTTTTGGATTAGCATGCTGGATAATAGAGTCAACATTTATATATTTTATTGCTCTCGTGCATAATATTTCTATTTTTGTTATGGTCAGTTCATATTTTGACCATTTGGTACAGTAAAGTCAGCTAACATCAACTGTTAAAATGGCAATAAGGTGCTGAATCTATCGATTATATTTCCTGTACAGCTCGTACAAATATATATTTTGAAAATATCATAATCTTTTTAGATAATAAAACACAAATGTCTGTTCATTAGGTGAACACCAAACATTTGCAAAACTGATTCAATCTGAAATTTTGCTTATTCCATTTCTGCAATTCAATACATCACAATTTGGATTAAACCCTATGGAGTGCAATGCAATGTTTTGGTCCTGAGAAAACTGTAATTAGGTTGAGAGCAGGTGGTGACTACCACCCACGCACCCTCCACCCGACACACACACACACACTTGCAGCACAGAGGAAGCTCAGTCCTGGTGGGAGGTCTGAGGTCTGGCCCTCCACATTCCACAGACAAGTGTCTAGCACCTGCTAGGCCTCAGTCAGCCTTTACTGGCCAACAGATTAGGACGGGCGGACACACTCCAAATCCATTTACTTTACAGTCTGTGTATTTGCGTGTGCATGTGTGTGTCTCTGCGAGTTAGACACACTGAGCGAGGAAAAGGAAAAATATTTTCAGAACGAAGCAGTTCTGCAACAAACTGTGAAATTAAGTCGCCCCAAATTATCGCAGGTTTGCGAGCGGCTCAAGTTTTGTTTATTAAAAAACAGAAGAAGGAAGAGCACCGGCATTAAATCGCAAAATAACGGAATATTATGCTTCAAATGTCTTCACCTTTAAAAACAAATGGTTCTGCTGTGTAGGGCTGCATACATGCTGGAGTTTGCTATAAAAGATTCACCAAATCTGGATATCAAAGCAAACACAAGCACCCAGCCACCTAGAAACAGTTTGTACATATAAATGCACACACACCTTCAGCAGTCCATGTCTGACAGGTGCACATGTCAGTGGTTAGTTCAACCTGGATCAGAGCATTTGGTCTCACTCTGTAGCAGCCAGGCCCCCAGGGTGTGTGTGTGTGTGTGTGTGTGTGTGTGTGTGTGTGTGTGTGTGTGTGTGTGTGTGTGTGTGTGTGTGTGTGTGTATTTGTGTGTGTGTGTGTCTGTGTGTGTGTGTCTGTGTGTGTGTGTGTGTGTATTTGTGTGTGTGTGTGTGTGTGTGTGTGTGTGTATTTGTGTGTGTGTGTGTGTGTGTGTGTGTGTGTGTGTGTGTGTGTGTGTGTGTGTGTGTGTGTGTGTGTGTCTGTGTGTGTGTGTGTGTGTGTGTGTGTGTGTGTGTGTCTGTGTGTGTGTGACCCAAGGGCCCAATGCTCAGTACCAGACACTACCCATATTGTTTTCTTCAGTGGAGCTAGAAAAAAGGGAGCTGATTTACAGAGCTGTCTGGCACTGGAGCACACAGATGCATGACTGACTCAGCCTAATGGAGTTTTCAGCTTTGGATTTACACTTCTCCGTCTCTGCAAGGAGCGCAGAGCCGCACATAAGCACAATCCTGCTGCTGCACGGCTCTGTGGCGGCAACGTTAGCTCCCTGATCTCATCCTGCCACCACTACCAAGTTCGCTTCATCGCCAACCCCACTTCAACCCCTTTTCTGTCACGTCACGTTTGGAGTGTTTCAATCTGCACATTTCTTTCGATGGTAATATTTGCAACAATTCTCTCAACAAAACATGAGAAGCAATTACTTTACAATACCTAATAAGCACTTCAAACTGTGATTAACGCATTTTTTATCAGTCGAAGATATTACAGCACTTGAGATTAGCTAATATCTTGAAATTATGGAATTCCTTTCGGGCATAGAAGCAAATGTGCTTGACAATACTAGCTCTACCAATGTCTCAACAAACAGACAAACCATTGCCTGTTACCTATACTTATAAAGGACAAGCCACTGCAAGCTAAAACTTCTTCCTGTCAAAAAGTGAAGGATGAAGATCAGCGATTATGAAGTGTTCAAAAAGCCGAGGATGGGGTTAATTCCACAGAATTAACCTTCATCACACTCTGAGCCCGAAAACGGGAGCTGATAATGCCACAAATCCAATATTAACGTGTTAATATTGGATTCCCAGAGCCCATAATGCTGGGAATCCAACATCAACGTGTTAACTGGACCTAAATCGGTTTTGTCTGTGTCGGATTGCTGGACTGCAATCAGGGCAGGGCTGTGTAACTGCGTGCAGCTGCCCCCAAACACTGACTTCGACAAATTACCCATTTCACAGCTCACAAAGCATTTAGCCTTCAAACTAGTATGTGAGCAAATCCAATCCTGTGATTCTGGAAGGACATCCACCCAATATTTCTATCAGTGATCTTAATGGAGCCCATCCTTCAGCCACATTCTACTTTTGAAACTGGAGATGGTACAGTATGTAATATATTTTAATTATTACCTCATTGATACCAATGTTTCATTGCGCTAAGGCTGAATACTTTTAGATTTTAGACATCATTTGGTCCTTCAAGTTTGGAGTGGGCATTTTCATTATCTTATGACATGTTCTTTACTAAATGATTGATTTATTATGCAAGTAAATAACTAGGAGATGGTGATGATAATAAAAACAAGTATTACCTACAGTTCTGAGGAATTTAGTTGGTGGTCTTAGTCTTTTTGGTGCCTTATTGTCATGTGGAAAAAATACAAATAAATTAAAGGAAGTTTTGTTTCCAGATTTTAGTCCACAGGTTTAGACAATGACCAGAATCATGATCGTTTTAATTACTGCACTTATTCATTGAGGCAAAAAAAACGTATTGCACTTCAATTAAATAAACAGATGACTGCTTTCATTTTCCTGTTGCTGCTACTGGACAAACATATGCATTAAATTAAGACCAGAAGGTTGTGCATCTCTTCGAGGTAAAATATATTCTTCCCAAAATGACAAATAACAAGTGCTCCTTGAATGCCTCCCATGCAGACTTGGTGATGCTCGCTCGGCGGCTGTGCATAGAGAAGCTACTAGTCTCTGCTCAGTTATTGCAGCATAGCAACTTTCACAGATGTGTGACCAAAAACTAACAAAAAGGAAAGAAAACAAGGATGTTTTGAGTTATCCCAGCCAATTATGATCATTTACTTGTGGGAAACCAAAGTCATGATCTTGATGAATAGTCAAACAATCATGCAGCCCGAATTTATCTGGAAGGTTAGCCATCACCGGGCCTAACACAGCTCTTCTGCATCTCCAAAAACCATCACCCAGCCGATCAGCAAGCGAGTCCGACTCGAGGACCAACCCTTGACTGTGTGAAAGCGACCCATGAGCTAGCCAGCTAGGATCCAGACCTTATCGTTCCCTCATTTTGCAGGGATTGTCAGGGGAGCTTGAAGCATGTACGCCAGAAGCTCAGAGTGTAATAGCTCCCATAGTAGGAGCTTTGGTCCAACAACAACTGTTGGCAGGGGCTAATGAATGGTATATAAACTGGAAAACTGATTTCCTTAATCCACTTACATTTCTTTAGATTCTATGGTGCGGTAAGCCTATTAGGCCACAGAGCTGTGGAGAATCATGCAAAAAGTGTTGAAAGCAACAGCGCTGGGAGACTGAGGAGGAATGAGCACACAATAGTCCTCTGAAAGCGACACCCTGAAGAATACCGTTAGCAATATTTGATCAAATCATGCTTAATATAAGCCACAAAAAAAGAAAGAATCCTTGAGAAAGAAGCCAAACTGATTTCTTCATCGCCTGCATCCACAGCGCTAAGCTCAGATTTGTCTCTCGGGTTGCTTCTGGTACATTTATCGAGAAAAAAGGGAGACCGAGGGAGACAGAGAGAGAGAAGGATCAAGGTCTCTCCCTATAATTACAAAGATAGCACAGTCTCACTCCCTCCCCAGTGTAGCCTCCGAGGCGTCACTCCCCGTCCCTTCATATTGTATAAAGACTGTTCTATCAGCCCAGGAACGGCATCATTGCTTGTAAATTAATTTGGGGTTCCTGTCAGTCGGGCCCTTCTCCTCTCTTATCTGGCAGTGTAATATGGGAAGCTGAGAGGCTCGGGAGATACTGCTGAGAGCGCTGGAGGAGAGGAGGTGAGGGAAGGGGGAGGATGGGGGGGTGAAAGTGAGTATTAAAGAGAGGAGGGATAGATAGGAGGAAAGAGAGAGGCAGGGTCAAAACAAGAGAAGCGAGTGAGAGAGGCGAATAGGTCCCCGCTGGATGTCAGGAGTGGATTCGAGGAAGGACCTGACTCAGTGATAAGTGAATATGGTCTGGCGTCCTATTTTACACACACACACACACACACACACAAGCCATTTGTCATCCAGACTGGACTCTGCAGCGAGAGGCCTTCACCTATCAGCACTATTTGTCGCCGTGTCACAGCCTGCGGATAAATCTTCTCCCAAGGATCCTAGTTTAAATCCGCCCCCTATTACCAAAGGTCCGGCCCTCTCATGATCACATGAGCTACACACACACACACATCACACACATACACACCTCTGACCCCTTCAGTTGTTTGTAATTAACCCCTCACCCACTGTATGTAGCCTCAATTCCCTAATGGCAATAAATAGGCCCGACTACAATCCCATTAGTGGACGGAGTCATGATGGTGAATTAGGGGAGACAGTGAGTAACTGCTGGGATGAAACTGAAGCTCGAGTTCATTTACGTGCGATATGATCATTGCTAGTTAGCCTGACACTGCGCACCTTCATTTTCTCATCTGCAGAAATTACTGCTGATTTATCTGCTTGTTAATAACATACATTCTGCTTGTTGTTTTGTCCTGTAGGTTGCTTGTAAATACTGCTAATTCAGAGATAATCGTGGTGGCGTATATGTGTGGAAATCTGTGTGTTCGGCGTTGACAGAGCAGCGTTTGTGACAAGTCGTTTGGGTTGGGCTGAAGCCATTTGTGGGTGGTTAAACAAGGAGGAGGCTAGATGGAAATATAGCTCCAAATTAATATAGCTGTGTTACATCTGAGAGGCTTATATTTTGCTAATTTCAAACAGGCAGTGGTGTTCTTATTTTGAAGCCAACAGGGACTGTAGCTGACAGGGACGTCATTTTAACAAAACGTAGTGCATTCTAATATTGACAAAAGCACAGATAATAAGAGGGGAGAAGCGGATGCTTAAGTATAATATGTAGGTACATTTCTTGCTAATTCCTGCTTCTACTTCACTACATTTCAGATTTAACTATTTTAGTATTTTATTCCAATTATTTGACAGCTATAATTGTTCTTTAGATCCTGATTTTAATCACTTTTTAATCAAAATACACATTTTATAGAGTAATTACAATTAGAAATACCTTGACAGAATTACAATTCTGCTATAACACAAAGAACAACAACACTTAGAATGACACCAGTAATCCTTTAAGGCTTAGATTAAAGCAACTTACAGTATATTTGCAAATATAATTGCCCTAAAGAAAAGAGTGCACAAACTCAAAGGTCTCCACCATAACACCCGGTATGGAAGCTAATAATTTACTGCAAATTGTCGTGTCTTGACAGTGCACATGATGATACTGTAGGACATCACTTCATTGTATATTATGAGTTAAAAGCCTTTGTTTCAACCAAGAAATATGAGTAATGACATTCATGTTTGTCTGAGTAGACAATAATTATTTCCACTCAGTATTCCACATTAAACAAAGAATATCTTCTTTTTCATGTGGAGAACCGAGGCTGCCACAGTTGCAATAAAAGCGCCCTGTTTTCCAAGTCCGTCCTTTCTAGCGTTTACACAAAGCAACAATGAGCACAACAAGCCGGGGATATGCGAACATATTCAGATATTTGGCAGTCCTCCAGGATGGCAAAAACAACAGAGGCTATTTCAGCAAATGAACAATAAGACATGCATCATCTATTGTGGTGTGTTCTGCAGGGCTGGAGCTGAATCCAAAAGAAAAACTGGTTCGTATCCAGATATACGGAGTGTGGAGGTAGACGTGACCGCAGGAACAGTGCCGATGGAGAAATCCTGGCCAGTCCATTCAAAAATAAGACAATCTATTTAAGCGTTTTGTGTGTATTTTTTGTTCACTGTTCTATTATTTCTCTGTATAGAGGGTAAAACAGGTCCAAACATTAAAATCTACAAAAAGCAATCCAAAAACACTCATTTAAATAACATAATTTGCTGCAAATTTCCCCTTATGTTTGACTTTTGTGCTTTTTTGTAGAATGAAATGAAATGGCATTTCAAATATTTTTGTTACACTATTATTTACAGCAGACAATTTTCTAAAAAGGATAAAACAACAATTCTTTTTCTATTTGCAGGGCCAGCCAGCTGGAAAGCACAGATGCAGGTCTCTTCATTTCATGAATTTCTAGGTATCTACTGCCACCTGGTGGTTGTCGGCAAATCAATGAAAGCACAAAAATATTCACAATACACAGCGTTTGATCCTTTGTATTTCAAAAATATCCTCACATAAACTTTAAAGACATTTATATTTCAGATATAATTAATAAACTTGTAAATACTGAGTCCTTTTTCACTATCCTAGTCTATCCATTAATGTTCTCAATTAATTGTTTTCCCAATAAATCATCCAAAAACAACACCTGTCATAGCTTGTCTAGCTCAAGCTGATCACGAGCCCTGATATTTAGTTAAATTTTGGATCAACAAACTCAAAATTCAAATGCATTAACATTGTTTACAATTATATGAAAAAAGGAGGAAAGCAGGAAGTCCTCACAATGAAGGAGCTGTCATGGTGGTGAAATGTTAGGTGATGACTAATTGCCATACAAATAATCGCAATTAGCTTTTTAATTGTCTTTTTCTGCTCATTTAATGCCTCTGTTAGTGTTAGATGAGCAGTATTAGACCCTTTTTGTTGCAAATCTAATAAATTCCCCCCTCCGAGTTTCACTGTGCTTAAACTAAAATGTTCCCACAGTAGTTTTGTGGTGTTTGGCTTATCAAAATGGAATCGGTCAAATATTAGACGTTAGGTGACAGTTGGTTGCGATTAAACCACAGCAGAAGACGAGCAAACGGTGTGAAATAGTGATGAACTAAAACTGAGAAATTTCTAACAATTCTAATAACTGTGACAGGCCTTACCCTAACAAAAAAAAAAAAAAAGTTTTGGCATCTTTGTTGTGCAGCCAACTAACAAAACAACTAATCAACCCAAACTGTTGAAGCTTAATTTTCTGACAAATCGCTCCACTGCCATTAAAAGTCAAGGACTACAAAGAATATGTAAGTGTAATTAACTTGATTCCTATCAAACTGCCCTTTTTGAAACACAAATGTAAATGTGGTTGTGTTGTCACACAATCCCGCTCATACTTCTAATTGGTAAATGAAGATTTAAGGGGAGCAAAGTCAAAGTTTCCCCTTCAGCAAGGAGCGCTAATGGATGCATGTATAGACTAATACTTGCATCTCGCAGAGTGTGTGTGTGTGTGTGTGTGTGTGTGTGTGTGTGTGTGTGTGTGTGTGTGTGTGTGTGTGTGTGTGTGTGTATGCACACTCGTCCACCATTCAGCTAGCGATGCACGACACAGATTAATCCGTTTACATGCAACAGAGAATAAATCACGTGTACGTAATTAGCAGGGGCAAAGTTAGAACTGACACTCAGTCTCATCTTAATTACAGGAGGGAAATTCGTTCCATTAATTTTGCCGGGTTTGCATGAACACATCTCAACTTAGTTAATCACAGCTGTCATTGTTCTGGTAAACGTTCACAACAACTTGACAGTCATTTAATTCATTCTTATGGGAACTTCTGATTTAAATAATATCCATTCACTGGTTTGCATGAAATGAACGCAGCATTCGTACGTCAGGCAGTTGTGCTTCTTGTTTATTTAAAGTCCAGACTGCAGGGTCCGCTGTTCTTGAGGGGGTGACATATTAATTCTGAAACTAATCTTTAATTTAAGCAGGACAAAGGTTCAAAAGCCATCTCTGACTAATTATGTAAATAAATAAAAAATAAGATGATGTATCATTTCACTAACGAATTTTGTTGCAAAACAGTTCATATTTGGGGGACTGTTCCAATGTGGTGTAAACCAACAAGCCACAGGGCATTCAATTATGGTAGTGAACTGTGAAACAGATTTATGTGAACATCAAAAACAACCATCATGACTTCAGACATGTTTGCAAGCAATTTCTCAGCACGCAAAAATACTACAAAGCTTGTCTTCAAGCTGGCTCACACTCGTACTGAATGCATCAAAGCTCTAAATGAAATTTTAAAAAACTCTTGCATGCATGAACTACATGACTTACAATTCGAATCCTTGAGAGGGGTACTGCGGAGTGGGCCACCGATTTATTTTTTGAGTTGTTTTTTGTCTGAAAATCACATTTACGAATCAAAATAAACACCGCTGATGGCAAACTAATCACAAATCCTTGTCCAAACATCTGACACCTTACCCTACATCACAGTGCAGCAGTCTTGTCTAAAAACTATTGAAACATACTGGCCGTAAAGCTGTGATACTATCCCAAATATTCAGATATTAGTGTCTTTTTTTTCCTCCAACAAATCATGACATGAATACAGTTTCCACTCAGACAACACAGCATATTGAGCAAGCTTGACAAAAGGAGGAGCAACACATCGAACTATCAACTGGCAGTCCACACAGAACAAGACAACTCGTCCATTTCTGAATTTCTTCCAGAATCTTTTGCAACAACACATCTTTGAGAAAATGGAGTTTCTACCCTCACTTACTTGAAAAGCAAATAGGTCGAGACAGGATGTGGTCTTCTGTCTGGCAAACGATCTGCCTTAGGAGAGAAAAGCTGGCAACTAGAAAAGAAGAGAGAGACTTGTCACTTAAAGAATCCTGAATAGATATCTATGGAACAGATTCATAACACTAAAGATGGTGGTCATATGATCCTACACACAGAACGCCGACTTTGTGCTCTATTTCAGCCAAACTGGTGCATTAACTCAAGTGAGATGTCATGAAACCATACCAATGCTTAGCTGAAGGACAACCTCTGAGGAAAATATGTTTTAATCATGCTGTGTACAAAGTCACCAACATTTTCTAATGTTTATATATATATATATATATATATATATTTCTCCGGTGACTCTTTACAAGATCATAAATTACAAAATGAACATCATGTTTTATTCATGAAATCTTTAAACTAGTTATTGAGACCATAAACTCGCTTTTTCATAGACTTTTATATAATCTGGATTACGTATTTTTGCAACCACAGAAGTCCTCCCCACTTTCCAGCATGGAGGTTCAAGTCACTGGGAGGCAACATTTATCTTTTATATACAGTCTAAGATGGTCATTTTTCACTTTATTATTGTCCCAGTTTTACTTTCAATACAATTTAACAGAATACATGTAGTAGGGATCCCTGTTTTGTCTCATTTTTGGGGACTTTCGCCTTAAATCCCCTGATTTAAACAGTCCATTTAGTCACTGAAGCCAATGAGTCATTACAGCACAGAAAAAACAATAAAGATATTATCCACACCAACAATACAGGCGCTTCAGTACAACATATAGCCTCTATAATATCAAGAACACTGCAAACAGTTAACTTCACATGGAAACCAACACAGAGACCATTAACCACATTCAAAGAAGAGCGAGTTAAATAACGCACATAGATTTTGTGTCTCACTCACGTTTTGAAAATGAAGTTTATTCTTGTCTTCTTTCTTCTATGTAGACCTTTCCATGTGGTCTAGTACTCCAACTCCAATGGCTCTTGTGAAGGTTATTTACTGTAGTTTGCATCTCTACTCTCAGTTGCCGCTGCTAGCTTAAAATGTTTTTTTTTTTAAAAGACCGTTAGCTAACAACATTAGCAAAAACAAGCTAGCTAACTTCGCTCACAGTTTAAGTATTAACATATAAATAATTTTAGTGGTTACTTGTTGACATGCGAGACTGCAGCTGTATTCGCTCATTTAACACGGTTTATTTTCCAAAAACGTACGTTTACAGTTTAGCAGTGGCGCGACAATGTTTGTACCTGGTTACTGAACTTCACCTGTGCGGTTGGTTGGGAGTCCTGGGCAGTTCTTATGAGGGGTGCTATACCATTTTCAACCACATACGCTGGGCTACGTTCACTAGTCGTTACAACCCAGAGGGGCGCTGTTTCTGCCATTTCCTATCTCTGCAGAATGCAATGCAATGCAATGAAATTAACTCTCAAAAATGCTGTTTAATTGCTGTAAGAATTCAAACCCTTAAATACAAATTCTATTTTGGCTCTTTTATATACATGGACGTTGATTTCTTTTAACACTGGTGTCCTCTTTAAGTCCTTTTGAGTGTCAAATACTTACACACGTGGACAAAATTGTTGGTACCCCTCAGTTAAAGAAGGAAAAACCCACAATTCTCACTGAAATCACTTGAAACTCACAAAAGTAACAATAAATAAAAATTTATTGAAAATTAAATAATCAAAAACAGCCATTACTTTTGAATTGTTGATTAACATAATTATTTAAAAAAACAAACTAATGAAACAGGCCTGGACAAAAATGATGGTACCTCTATAAAAGATTGAAAACTATTTGACCAGAGTGACATGATTAACTCAGGTGTGTCATTTAATTGACATCACAGGTGTTTCCAAACTCATAATCAGTCAGTCTGCCTATTTAAAGGGAGACAAGTAGTCACCCTGCTGTTTGGTGAAAAGGTGTGTACCACACTGAACATGGACAACAGAATGAGACAAAGCGAAGGAGAGAATTGTCCCAGGACATCCGAAAAAAAATTATAGACAAACATCTTAAAGGTAAAGGCTATAAGACCATCTCTAAACAGCTTGAAGTTCCTGTGACAACAGTGGCTCATATTATTCAGAAGTTCAAGACCCACGGGACAGTAGCCAACCTCCCTGGACGTGGCCGCAAGAGGAAAATTGATGACAAATTGAAGAGACGGATCGTTGGAATTGTATCCAAAGAGCCCAGAGCAACCTCCAAAGAAATTAAAGGTGAACTCCAAGGCCAAGGTACATCAGTGTCAGATCGCACCATTCGTCGTTGTTTGAGCCAAAGTGGACTTCATGGGAGACGACCAAGGAGGACACCACTGCTGAAAAAAACTCATAAAAAAGCCAGACTGGAATTTGCAAAAATGCATGTTGACAAGCCACAAAGCTTCTGGGAGAATGTCCTTTGGACAGATGAGACCAAACTGGAGCTTTTTGGTAAGGCACATCAACTCTATGTTCATAGACTCAAAAAGCAAGCATACGAAGAAAAGAACACTGTCCCTACGGTGAAACATGGAGGAGGCTCAGTAATGTTTTGGGGCTGCTTTGCTGCATCGGGCACAGGGTGTCTTGAAAGTGTGCAAGGTACGATGAAATCTGAAGACTATCAAGGCATTCTGGAGAGAAATGTGCTGCCTAGTGTCAGAAAGCTTGGTCTCAGTCGCAGGTCATGGGTCTTCCAACAGGACAACGATCCAAAACACACAGCCAAAAACACCCAAGAATGGCTGAGAGAAAAGCGTTGGACTATTCTAAAGTGGCCTTCTATGAGCCCAGATCTGAATCCCATTGAACATATGTGGAAGGAGCTGAAACATGCCATTTGGAGAAGACACCCATCAAACCTGAGACAACTGGAGCTGTTTGCTCATGAGGAGTGGGCCAAAATACCTGTTGACAGCTGCAGAACGCTCATTGACAAATACAGAAATCGTTTAATTGCAGTGATTGCCTCAAAAGGTTGTGCAACAAAATATTAAGTTATGGGTACCATCATTTTTGTCCAGCCCTATTTCAATAGTTTGTTTTTTTAAATAATTATGTTAATCAACAATTCAAAAGTAATGGCTGATTTTGATTATTTAATTTTCAATAAATTTTTATTTATTGTTACTTTTGTGAGTTTCAAGTGATTTCAGTGAGAATTGTGGGTTTTTCCTTCTTTAACTGAGGGGTACCAACAATTTTGTCCACGTGTGTACATTTTTGCATTCTTGTGATTTCTTCTGCACCAATTTTGAACTTTTTCAGCATCAATTTGTGATAGAATGGTTTTTATTTCGGTGAAAGAAAATGCAAAGTTCAGGCATAATGAGTTAACGTTATAGCAGTATAGTTTTTGAACAAATATCCTTTGTTTATTTCATGTTTCTATGATGGGGGATGCATCTTCGAAATATTGATATAACATTTATCATCCCCACTGAATTCTGGGCTAACAGAACAAAATGAATGGGAAGAAAGCGTAAAGTGCAATTTTAACGGTCACAAGGCATGAAAACATAATGATGCATAATTTAAATCCTCAGTCAAATCTGATTTTAAAAAAACTGCTTTTGCAGGCATTGTCTCAAAATAAGGTTAAAAAGGTGCATTTCTACAACACAATCATATAGTTTCACAACACTGCACTTGAATCACTGCAACAATACATTTGGTGGATGTTTCCTAATTTAGTTAATAAATTAAGTAACATTTAAATCGCAATGTCACATTTAAATAGAAGTCCCCTGAAATAAATGCATGTGACTTTATGACATCAAAGTCTCCTGAAATAATTACATAAATGTGCTATTATGGAATATGTATTTTGAAAATAATATAAGTATCATTATGAAATAAATGTCCCCTGAAAAAAATTAATGTAATTTTTTGAAAAAAGTCCCCTGAAATATACTAATGCACTTTAAAAAAAAAAAAAAAAACAGTCCTCTGAAATAAATAAATGTGACAATAAGAAATCAAAGTCTTCTAAATAAATTAGCTTTCTGAAAAAAAATTCTCCTGAAATAAAGAAATGTGACATTCTAAAATTTATTATAAATCAAATTTATTTAATTAATTTCTATATTTATTTCATAGTCATATTTATTTGTGTGATATTTATTTCTTTTTTTATTATTTAGTGTTGTTTAAAATGACATTCTATATCCCAGACCCCTGGTTATTTTCGTTCTGCATTTAATTGTATAACGACGTGTTTTGCATGATTTCCATTTGCGGTGGTTGTATTCAGCTGTTTCAGGAAGTCTTATATCGTTTTATTTTGAAAGTTATAACATGGATTTTATTTTGGCGGGGTCGCTGTCAGCCAATCACAGCGCAGAACGGTCTTTGCCCACAGCCACGCGACAGTTCTTATGTTTGATTACAGACTCTGGAGGAGGTTTGAGTTGTCCTTTCATTCTCCGGTTCGCATTAAAGTAAGACATTAACGTGGCTTTACTTTGTGTTTCATGTTTTCCGTTCTGCCGCCGTTATATTCCGCTTTTTTTGTCAGCTTCAGCTCGCTAAAGCCGCTTTAAACGGTTGCTAAGCTAACGTTAACCGTTATCTAACGTTAGCAGCGGGGGGAGGCGAGATAAAGATTATAGTTACACCGATATTTACTAATGTGTAAATGGGGTTATCATAGCTTAGCAGACGAATAGATAAAACCGAGCTGTTTTGCTGCATTTATCTGAATGTTATTTGAGAGGAGACAATCATATCTGTCATATACAGGTAAACAACCTCACATTAATTACGGTTTTGGACACATAATTAACTGTTTTGACACTATTTGAATTGTTTTCATGTGCAGCAAGTACCAGCTGTGGGGACTGGTTTATTATCCATTCATTGAAAACATAATTAACACCATAACACGTCATTTTTGTGTGTGTGTTTAAAGAAAAGGTCACATTAAGGCATCATAATACAATGTCTCATTTCTCATTTTTATTCACTAAGTTTGTCTGAGTAGTCACTATTTTAGTTGGATTGTCATGTCTGCATGTTATTTTGCCTCTATTAAGTAACAGCTTCCTTTCCCTGTTTATCCTTATACTGCTTGTATCTGTAGCAAGACTACCAAATGGCATTATGCTGTGATTGTACAGATTAACCTGACTGCCCCCTGTAAGCTGAAGGGTGGTCTGGAATTTATTTGAAGGAGTTTATATTTAGACCCAGTCAGCAGGAGGGAGCTAATCTGAGATAGGTGTAGGGGTTAGTGAAGACCTGAGGGACATCATGTGTTTACTTGGACAGTTTCAAGGTAATAAAAAGAGGCTGTGAACTTCTAAAATGCTTAAATTGAGCGGAGCCTAGTGATCAGACATAGAAATGCAGTACATAGCATGTGAATGTTTAGGTGAGGACAGTACACACTGTTCTGTACATCGAGGTAGCATCTAGAATGACACTCGTATGCATTAAAATCAGTGGTTCATTTTGTCCTTGGCCACACAAATGTGCTTCGTAATAGTAATGTGGCCTATCTGTTGTGCGCCAAGGCTGTGAAAGTACTATTTTTATTCCAATCATTGCTTTTTTATAGGAGCCTTTACAATGCTGGCGATGCAGTTGCTGAGAGGTGCAGTGAAGCATCTTGGGAGCAGATCCCCGTGCAGCGCTGAGCAGCTGATCCCTGCATTGCGTGGTGTCAGCTCATCCTCACAACAGTTATCTGTTTCTGGGAGAAATCACGCATCATCCTGCGCCGACAATGACAACCCCAAAATCCTCATCACGGGTTGGTTTTTGCACTAGCTATATCACTTCTCAGGTATTTATTGTCTTTTATTCCAGTAAAAAACACTCCCAATGATGACACAATGCTCCTCCTTTTATTGTTGCAGGGGGTCTGGGACAGCTAGGGGTGGGGCTTGCCCAGTTGTTGAGGTAAGAAGTTTGCATAACCTCTCATTTCAAGTGTTTTGTTGTTTCCAAATGTGTTCAGTTGCAAATTATAGGAGAGCTGCAGCACAGCAACAAGAAGACACCAGAAGGTGACACCTGCTGGGCAAAAAAAATTATATAACCTGGGATATGTGAGCAGCTCATGTGACTGTGAAAACAGATATCACAGATGATCTTATATCGTGGACCATCTGGCCTGCCTCATGTTTTACTACCTGCAGGCTGGCTGGGTCGCTGCTGAGGTGGTCCTTGATGTCATTTAGCTGTCATTAAAAAAACTCGTCCTGCAGATGGACTTCACCATTTTGAGCTGCAACAGGGGTTCTTGTTCTGTTCTCCAGAAGATCTGCTGCAAGCTGAACAGCCACTCCAGCCAGAACTTCAAACCAGAACCTGCAGCAGATGAAGAATTAGTTAATTTGTTTAAACTCGCAACTTACTGTAAAGTCCTCCCATGATGAAACGGCCCTCTAGCTGCAGTCCAAGATGATGGAGTTCATCTGCAGAACAAGAGACTCAGCAGAGAGGCAGCTGAATGACACGAAGGACC
Source organism: Acanthochromis polyacanthus (assembly GCF_021347895.1). Taxonomy (NCBI): domain Eukaryota; kingdom Metazoa; phylum Chordata; class Actinopteri; family Pomacentridae; genus Acanthochromis; species Acanthochromis polyacanthus. Next base: position 21,449,040 of record NC_067134.1, on the reverse strand, counting down.
ACCACAACAGCAGCAGAGAAAAACATGAGAAGAAACAGGCTGGGGCTAACTAGTTAGCCGAGACAGATTTTTCAAAACAAGCATCAAAGCAGCGGAGATATAAATCAGACAGGCTTTGTATCTAGGTAACCAAATAAACAACTAGTCGTGTAATTACATGAGCTCAGCTAAATATGTAGGTACAGCTGTGCTTCAGATTGTGGATTCTGTCTCTAAAGATCACCCACATCCAAGTATAGATGCCTGAAGGCCTGAAAAATCAAGACTTCTTTTCAGAGTTAATCAAACCATGTTTCCCCTCATGCTAACTGTGCTAATTGCATTCATGCTGTAGACGTGTTTGCTGGTTACAGATCCCAGAACTGACCATGCAGATGTCTCTCCCTCAGGCGGCGATTTGGAAAAAACAACGTGATCCTGTCTGACATCCGGAAACCTCCCAGCCATATCTACCACAGCGGTGTGTACATTTTCATGCAGTTAGATTTTTGTGAACAACTGACAGATGTTTACTGACACTAGAAAGAAAGAAAACAATTAGAGGAGGCTGTGACATTCATTTCTTTATCGTCAGTTGTCTCAGTAGACCAGGACACAATGAAACCTTCAGACATGCCTTTGAATTGAAGAACAGCCCTCCATTCTGTAATAAATCTAAGGATTTGCTTTGATTTTTTTTCATTCTCGCTTGAGCCGAATAAATGCAAAACATATGACCCTTAAACTAGGTTTCAAACACTTTATCTATTGTGTTCATGTGTCCTCTACAGGTCCATTCATCTTCTCAGACATCCTGGACTCCAAGAACCTCAGGGAGCTCATCGTCAACAACAACATCAGCTGGCTGGTTCACTATTCGGCTGTGCTGTCGGCCGTGGGAGAGAACAACGTCGCCCTCGCTAAAGAGGTCAACATCACGGGTACTCGCTTCTTCAACACGTGTAGAATCCACTGAGCGCTTATTTACAGATTCTAAGGGCATCCTGCAACATCCCAGCTCACTTAAGCACAGCCTCTCTCTCTTTGTAGGTCTCCATAACATATTAGACATAGCAACCGAACATGGTCTGCGTGTGTTTGTCCCCAGCACAATCGGTGCCTTCGGTCCGTCCTCCCCCAGAGACCCCACCCCTGATCTGTGTGTGCAGAGACCACGCACCATCTATGGTGTGTCCAAGGTCCATGCAGAGCTGATGGGTGAGGTGAGACGCTCACTGTACATTCACAGACACAAAGATAGACTTGTGTGTGAATTTCACATTTCAAACTCCCTGTTTTAGCTCAGGTCCCCATAAGAAGGGTTGTATGATTTTGTTTCTGAATTTTTTCCTGCCTCCCTTTAACAGTACTACCACCACAGGTATGGGCTGGATTTCCGCTGCCTCAGGTACCCAGGCATCATCTCAGCTGACTCTCAGCCTGGAGGAGGAACTACAGGTTTGAAACAGTTCAAAACATTTAACCTAAGTCCCCGATATATGACGTTTTGTCGTTACGTCATAACTGGTTACATGTAACTATTTCGCGAGCAGAGCAGACATATACATCGTCATGTGGCGCTGACTGGCTTTGTTTACATCAGCCGTTTGTATGCCAGCTTGGATTGTGCTACATTCGCTAACTTTTTTGCCCTTCATTATGGCTCTCAGACTCTTCTGATGCTCCAAAAAAAGGAAAGCCATCTCCATGTGTGCTGTCATCACTACAACATAAAAGCTGCACCTGTCCAACTAGTTGAACTCGAGCTTGCAAAATGAATTGTGAGTCGCAGCAAACTTGACTTTTTTACTGTGGCTCTTGATACACATTACAGAGTGAAAACTGGAACAAAAACAGGATAAAGCAACATAAATACATGTAAATAAATCATTTTAACTCAACCAGTAAGTCCAAAAATGAAGGTAATTACTTCTGACATTGCCTCTGTGGCGTTTACAAAGTAGAGCCGTGCATCCAGAAAAGCACTTAAACACCAAAATAGCAGACAGCAAGTGACAACTGTCAACAGACAACTTCAAAATAAAGGCTTTTTCAAAACAAAAGTACATCGATAAGTCTGCCTTAAGGGCTACACACCGTGGAAGTGAAATTAGATTAAATAAAACGCTGAGAACAGGGCGAAACGCCAACGAACATCGGCATTTTTAGATCAAGTTGTAAAAACAGTATAACATATTCTGTTTTCTTCTTGTAAAATGACTCATACATGTATGACTTTTATGAAGAACTGATCAATATTATGATGCACATAACTGCTTTGTTGACATTTTGCCCTGAGTTCCGACTTGCGGCAAAAATGGACTTGCATCAATCTGTAGGAACAGAACTCTGAGGGAAGTCAAGGACCCTCTGTATCTGCAGAAGTAATGTGCTAAAAAGCAACTGGCTGACCAGAACCACTGCAAATTAAATGTTCCTCCAAGCAGTAATTTTCATTTTGATATTGTGGAAGTCTGGGGATGTCATCTGGTAGAACAGATACTCGGAGATCACACTCTTCTCCATTGGTGTTTAGAACTGTTTTGCACTTGTTCGAGGAGGATATGACCAATGTGGAATTTGTCTCGTCCCTTCTTGGACAGCTGGCTACATAATCTCTATGACCAACACCCAGAGCCTTGTCAAACTGCTGGCATTTTTAGCATTGTGTAAATAGATTGAGCTCCCACTGCAAACAACTGAAAAATCGACTGGCTTCAGGAGAAATTACTTTCTTGGACACATTCCTTTTGAGTTTAATTGCTTGTATATGACACCAAACCCTACCTTGATTGTCTCTGCTTTCACTGATCTGTTTCTCCATTTCCCAGACTATGCCGTCCAGATCTTCCATGCAGCCGTAAAAAGCGGTCACTTCGAGTGCAACCTGCACAGCGACACACGGCTTCCTATGATGTACATTGGTAGGCTCAGACTTTATTTTGGCTTAACTGCCAACACCATTTTTCGTATCTTTCATTCATCTTTACCTCTGTTCCTCTCCTCTCTGGTCCAGATGACTGTGTCAGGGCTACTCTGGAGTTAATGGAGGCTCCAGCAGACACACTTGTCAGCCGCACCTACAACATCAACGCCATGAGCTTCACACCACAGGAGCTGACCCAGGAGATCCAGAAAGTCCTGCCTGACCTCAGGGTCACCTACAATGTGGATCCTGTCCGGCAGGCTATAGGTGACATGACTGTGTAGACGAATGGAGGAAGGAGCGTTGAACTGACTGGAAGAATATCATAACTAACTACGGCTTGTGTGTGTTTTCAGCGGAGGGCTGGCCAATGGCGTTGGAGGACAGCGCAGCGAGGCGGGACTGGGGCTGGAAGCACGAGTATGACCTCCCAGAGCTGGTGCAGACGATGCTGACTCACATCAACCTGGGCAACCAGGTGGCACAAGCCTACTGAGCCTTTTGTAGCAACTCCATGCAAAGCTTTACTTGAAAGTGAATGTGACGTAGAGACAAGAGCCACATGTCTGATTTCATGTGATCAGATTCATATCTGATTCATGTGATCAGATTCATATCTGATCACATGAAATCCTACATGAATACCAAAGGGTTGATTTGACAACATAATGGAGACATAAACTTCAATATCTGAGGCAAAAGCATTCCAGATCACTCTATATCACATATCTGATTGGATTTGTGGCTTTTTTCTCCAGCTTTTGTGCTTAACGTGCTGCAGTCACTACAGCAGCTTCTCTCTCTGTGAATGTATTCTATGTCTGTATTATCATATTGAGTGTATAAGTGTGTTACCAGCCTGCAGTATGCCTTAAGTGGGACTTCTGCTGTCCTCCAAACCAGTGGGCTTTTGTAAAAGCTGCACTCTAAATGAATATGTACTGTAGTCACAACCACTGACAGGCTTTACCTCTGCTACTGCACAAACTGGTAACCTGAGAAAGCAGCACTGCAGGGATAGTTTCTAGGTGCTTAGCTGCTGCTTCAGTTTTCTTATATGCCTTTTCGGAAAAGGACAGCAGGTACAGCTGCTTGACGTTTGCACTGGTGTGTTTAGTTGTTTTATTTATATTTAAATAGTATTTTCCATGTAGAAGCTGCAGTCTTGGTGCTAAATATTTCTGAATGATGAATCAGTTCATGTATTAGCAGTTTTTTGACTGATTTAGAAGGATGTCTTCTGTTTTGCAGCTGTGTAGAGTGAATTAAAGGGCTATTGTTTTTTATTAATATTTGTTATTTATAATGTAGCATTTTCTTTCAAATCAGGAGGATGACTTTTTCAAGAAGAGTAAATCCTTATACAAAAGCCCTGACTTTTGTAACCACTTACTCTACTCACATAATCACAAAACTGAAGTACTAGATGTCATAAATTAACAAAACTTGAGCATCATTAGCAGTGTTTACCTCCATTCAGCTTTATTCTCTGACGTCCTGCCCTCACACAGCCTGTCCACTCTCTCTCACTCTTGTTTTGCGTTTTGCTTTTGCTGTTGCTGTTGTGTCTGGTTTGTTGAAAGCTGTATTGGAAGAAACAGTGTGGTGGTGCCTCCTAGTGGCCAAAGCTTCCTGCTGCACTTTCAGCTGCAGGATGTCTCCCAGCAGGGCAGCCTCTTCGTTCAAACTCTCCTCTATCTGCCCTTTTGTGGCCCTCACTGCTGCACGAACCAACTCCACGATGTCCTACACGTACAGGCAGAAAGAAAACCAGTGAGGTGATGACCGATAAAAAATCCCAGATGCTTCCTGTTTTTGTTTTGTTTTTTTTAAATCTGAGTCCTACCTGTTTGTCCAGATGCTCATCCCCTGGTAAACTGACCTCACTGACAGTAACCCGTGGCCCCTCTCGGAGACTTCTCAGCTCTTCTTCTTTCTGCTGCAGTGCTGAAGTGACTTTAGCTAGTAGCTCCTGAGTCTCCCCCTCCTGTAGATCTGTGCCCTGCAGCAATAAGTAGAGTTGACTCATCAGCAGGGGCCACTTTGGGAAGCTTAGACAAATTAGAAGATGTGTTAAAGTCATTGTAGCAGCAGCAGAAATTAATCTGCTTTTAATAACCCGTTGTAAAGCTCATCTGTTCGCAAATGAAGCCACAAGATTTTACATTGATATTAATTCTCCATGGTGATCATTACCAGTGTCTCTCAGGCTGAATTATGACTTTTAAATGTAGCCAAAAACCAGCAAAATTAAGACTCTATGTTCCTGCTGTAGTGACTCTATTATTGTGGACTTAACTCAGGATCGACCGATATGGGTTTTTTGGGCTGATGCCGATTATTAGTGATCCAGAAAGATATTAGGAACTGATACACATTAAATGTAATGTTTAACAGCATATAATAGCAGAGAGCCTGTTGTTCTCATCTAGGTTTCTTCATTAATAAAGGTGACTATAACTGAATACGTAAACTAATAATAAGAATGATTCATTTAGGATGCTCTTCTCTGTTTTTGTTTGTTTTTTTCACCCCAGCGAATTTCACAGGTTTTTGGTTGATTTTTATGTGAATGTTCTTCAAGAAAACAATAGAAGTTTTACTGATATATATGTAATCACTTTAGATACTTTAAGGGTTTTTTGGAAAAAAAATTTTACTCATTTTTTGAAAATATTTACAAAAATTGTCTTGCCAAATTTGGGGGATTTTTTTAAAATAAAACTTTTAAGGTATTATTGGAATTTTATTCCTGAAGGTTTTGTAAACTTTCAGAAATTTGGGGAATTTTTTTGGTGGAATTTTTGGATTTTTTTCAGAAAATGAAACAATATTTTTTGGTGCCCGTAAATGAGGACAACAGGAGGGTTAAGGATGATGTGATTCCCGAAGTTGTGAGAATCTATCCTGAATTTTACAGAACTCACATGATGGATACTGCAGGTTTCTTACTGCTAGCTGCTGCTTAAAGGTTTCCTCTCACCTGTGCTAGAGGACAGGGTGTTGGTGGGAGCTGCACCTCTAGGTGTAATCGGATGCTGGACATGTCAGCAGCTCCGCTCACCACCGCCTGAAAAAGCCTCCGCCGGGTGACACAGGTGTCCATCAGGTACCGGGTGAGCTCATGTCGGTGGACAGGAAGAAGGTTTTGTAAACGCTCACACAGCACGTCTCTCAGCACAGACAGCAGTTTGCGTACATTGTGATCTGATGGATAGAAGAAAGTCCAAAACAATAAAAAATACAGAATTTGTTCTCTGTTCTTTTGTTCTCTGAAAAACCAAAACAGCTTCCAAGTGTGACAGACTTGTATTATTAATAAGGCATGAAGAATGTTTTCATGAGCCACACGGGGAATGACTCACTGCAGATGACTCATTCAGATTTAGGCTGGAAAACCAACATCTGCTTTAGGTGAATGACAATGACAGCCATTCATGTGAAATTTGTGCATTTCTATTGTGGAAAAATGCACTCGTGTTGCATCTTAATATCACAGGGCATTCCCTAGAGTTAAAATTAAACACAGATAGCAACAGATGAAGCCTGCTTAAAGGCTACATTGATCATAACCTCCAGGTGAAGCTCTACGTCACCTGTCAGGCGTCTGTAAAGCACACTGCTGTTTGTTCTGACCATCTAGCTGTGGAAACACGTCTTTGGAGGCCACAGCCGCTCGGATCACGTTGTTCCAGGAGAATCCACGGTCTGCAGCGAACATAGCGACGTCAAATACAAACTCCTGATGGAAGCGCCGCCGTTTGTCAGAGAACTCAGGCCACGAGAAGTGACCACTGAGCCTCTGTATACCAGCATCTCTCTAAAATAATAGCAAGAGCAAGAATATTATGTGATATACGCACATAGATGTCACAATCACCGTAGTGCTTTCAAAGTACCTTTATTCCTGAAGCATTACTGTGTATGAAACATTTTAAAGGCCGAGCTGTAACTCTTTGCTCATAATTCAGCTGTTAACTTGGTTTACTGCTGGCATTGCATGATTCACTCACTTCGCACACATTATTTTGATTTACTGATGCTGTACAAGTGCATCATTATAGCTGTTATTTGTGTTTGGTGCAAACACACATGCATGTGAAGTATGAAGGATAAAATGGACTAAAGTATAAATAAACACATGAATAATTCTATAAATGAATACATTTGGTCACAGAACAGAGCATAATTGAATTCATGTTTTATCTACATTAGATTTTTTGGAGATTCATTTCTACATTTTCTTATTTCTGCATTGATTGATGCATTTTTGCTTGCATTTGTTTCTACATGTGTTGGTGCATTTCAACCTTTATTTGGTAATACATTTTTAAATGTATTTTGGCAATTTTTGGTTTCTATACTGATCAACAATTATTTGTTTCCATATTTTTGATGCTTTTCTACATGTATTTTTTTCAGACTTTATGTATTATATACATTTATTTCTGAATTTACACATTTTTTATTCATATGTTTGGGTATTTCTAGATTAATTTTATTTATAATTATTTGATTTTTATGCATTTATTTGTTTCTACATTTATTTGTATATTATATACATACACTGATGAATTTTATATTTTATAGTATAGTATATATGTTTATTTGTGTGTATCTGCATCTATTTATTGAGATATTTATTTATTATTCTGTTTCAAACATTTTTTAATGTGTCTCAGTTTCTTTGGCTAATCATTTATGTATTTCTACATTCAGCATTTTTTTAAATTTATTTTGTACATTTATTCATTTCAACGTTTACTGATGCATTTCAACATGTTTGTTTTTTTACATGTATTAATTTATACATTTAGCTATGTATTTTTGCATGTATTTATATTTAAATGTATTTATGTGTTTATTTCGGCATTATTTGCTTGTTGCTGTTTGTTATTTTTGCATTTCTCATTATGGTAACTATGGAACCAGTACAGTCCAATGCTGTGCCACAGCTGTGGAGTTTATATTGTTCATTACCAATAAAGTAAAGTTAAAAGTACTTTTGAAATATGGGGAAGTATCAATATAAGTTAGCATAAAAGTTATGTGGAATTCAACACTGACCTTTATTGAGCTAGCTTAATGTAGTAACTGAAACTATACATATTTAGTTTTATCTTCCATCGTCAAAAATAAAGCAGAAAGTTTTGTGTGTCAGGAAAAAATAAAACGCACATAACCTACAACAACAAGGAGGACATAGCTTTATGCTAACTCTCTTTTCTCGGTCGGTTACTGAAGTTTTTGGTCGAATATATACATTTTGGGCCCTATTTGAATACGACTTTGTGTTCGTATCAATTAAACCAAAGCTTTAGTTGTTAACTTGATGCCCGCCTACCTGGAGTCTTGATATCTGTGTCATTTCACTCTCTGTAAGGGAATCCATCCTGGATAAACAACACAGCTGCACTTGGTTGCTATTGGAGACGGACGCTGGTGACGTGTGACGCAAATATACGTGCGACGTCTCCAACTGGTGAAATGTGGATCCAGAGTTGAATCGCTGCGAAGTATCTGTCAAATTATCAGCATTATGTCATATAATTATGTTATATTACAGCACAGTAATTATCAATAATATATTACAGGCCTGTAGCTGTTAGCTTGAAGACTTTAGCTGACAGCTGCTAATTATTTTGGCTGTTAAATTGAACAGTTTGTTACAATGGGATGTATAATGGCTGAGGGTCAGAAAGAGCAGCAGGCCTCTGTTACTGTTGGTGAGTCTGTTGGTTACTGATCGTATAACAAGGCTTATCAGTACAGAGCCACAGATGGCTCAGGCAGCTCTATAATCCTCTTTAGAATGAATCCCACCCATCTTCCCTCTTGTCTCCTCCTCTCTTTTTCTTCTTTCTCCCCTCCTCCTTTTGTTCTTCACCAAATACAGCCAAGGAGAGGAGAGAGAAAACACTGAGGGAATGTTCTTTGACAGATCTGTAAAATAAAGGTTTTTATGCTGATATAAGTACAGTATTTTACAGTTGTTATTTACAGTTTTGGCCGGTTGTTTTGTATTATTCAAAAGTTTGTATTTCTGATTAATTTAATGTTATCTTCATTGAAAAAAAATGCTTTTCTTTCATTCACAAAAAAATCAACCAAAATCCAGCATTTTTTTTGTGAATGTTCTTAAAAATATTAAAAGTTTGACTGATATATATGTAATCACTAAATATTTTTAGGATTTATGTGGAAGATTTTTACTCATTTTCTGAAAATATTTACAAGGATGTTCTTGCCAAATTTGGGGGATTTTTTTTAAAATAGAACTTTAAAGGGAAGCTTTTAAGGAATTATTGGAATTTTCTTCCCGAAGGTTTTGCGAATTTTCAGAAATTTGGGGATTTTTTGCAGAAGTTTTGGATTTATTTCAGACAAGGAAATATTTTTTGGTGCCTGTAAATGAGAACAGGAGGGTGACCGTCTGTCAAGCTAGCATCTTTATGCAACACTAAAAACGGAAAACGCGTGACGCTTTATTTTGAAAGTCTACCTCTTCCTGGTGTGGGCTAAAAGCCGCTAATTTGCCGGACGTGTGAACATGCGATCTCAGCTGTCCGGGAGGCTGAAGCCGCAGCGCCGCTCTGCCTGGTGCTGTCTCGGTTATTCCTCGCTGCTGCTCTTGACAACATCCGGATTTATTACCTCACCATCAGAATTCTCTGGATCTATAATCGATTATCGATCTTGAGCCATTCCAGGCACCCATATTGGTAAGATTGATCTCCTTCTTCTTCCTCCTATCACCTGTTGCTTTACAGCTTCTAAACTACCACAGAAACAGACCCATAATTGTGCAGTGGAGTGTTTTGGAGGAGGTGTTGTTGCACTGATGTTTGTGTATTTACAGTGTGTTTTTGAGTGATCCAGTTGTGGAGGTGAGTCACACACCTGCTCATGGGATCAGAGACAGGAGGGATTGTCCACAAAGGAGTGAGTGGACCATCAGAAGTAGGCCATGCATGATATAATCTCCTTACTTCTGCTTAAAGACAAACAGAATGAGAAGAAAAGTATCTTCTATCATCCAGTATCTTTAAAAGAGAGCTGCTGCAGGATGAGGGAGTCTCCTATGAAATTCAGACAAACTCCCAGGTGATGAATTCCTTGATGCGCCCACAAGGAATAGCCATTAGCGTCCACTGTTTGGATGCTTCCCTTTGATGCCTGGCTCCTGTCAGCACAGGAAGTACTCATTCCTGACTCCTTGTCTACCCAGAATCCTCTGAGGTCCTCCTACTCTTCCTCTGTCTCATTAAAGCTGTGAAGCAGACACTGATGAAGCAAGGAGTTACATAAATCTGAATTATGCAATAATTTGCTCAGTGTCACTTCTTTGTTTTGTTCTTGATATTAAATCTTGTCATTCATGCACAGCAGTAACAGATATCACAAGATTATGACTTTCTTAACCCTCCTATTGTCTTCATTTACAGGAACCAAAAAATATTGTTTCCTTGTCTGAAGAAAAATCCAAAAACTAGGCAAAAAAATCCCCCAAATTTATGAAAATTTGCAAAACCTTTAGGAAGAAAATTCCAATAATTCCTTAAAAGTTTCCCTTCAAAGTTTTATTTTTTTTAATTCCCCCAAATTTTCAAAAAAATGAGTAAAAATCTTTCAAAAAAATGTCTTGTTTTTGAAAGAGAAGCAGTTGTTTTCAAAGAAGATGACATTAAATTAATCAGAAATCCAGTCTAGACATTGTTAATGTGGTAAATGATGATACTAACTGGAAATTTTTAATGGAATATCTCTATAGGGGTACAGAGGAACATTTCCAGCAACCATCACTCCTGTGTTCTAATGCTACGTTGTGTTAGCTAATGGTGTGAAAGGCTCATTGATGATTAGAAAACCCTTGTACAATTATGTTCGCACATGAATAAAAGTGAGTTTTCACAGAAAACATGAAATTGCCTGGGTGACCCCAAACTTTTAACGGTAGCGTACACACCAGTATGTCTACTTGTGATACTTTGAGCATATTTATCTTCGAATACTTTAACTTAAACATCATCTTTACTTACGTATGGAGCATTATTACAGTTGATTTAACAGGGTCAAAGAAACAAAGCAGAGACTAAACAAAAACAGCAAAAAAAACACTGAGTAAACGTTGGTGTTTTGGCTGATTGTGAAGATCAACAGATGATGTTTTCACCATCGATTTCATACCGATGATAATTGCAGTTTGCTGTGACACGGTTGAGGAGGAGCAGTTGGTGCTTTCAGTGATTTGTACGCAGGAGGCTCCCTGCTGTCGGACAGATTGTCTGTAATTACAATCCTCTCCACCTAGATCGGAGGGCGTCTGTGACGAAGACAGCAGGAAGGAGGGGAACCTAAAATCTAACATTGCAAAGGAAAACCTCTGTATCACCTCAGTGAGACTGAGCAAACACACCTCCAGCAATGCATGAAAGCTGAAAGTGATTTTTGTCTGACTTTAGTGGAATCTTGCTCATAAAACTCCCAACTGTAATTTCATTTCAATCAAACTGCCCCCCCCCCCCCTATATTTGTGATTGTTGGTCTGCTTGTAAACCCTCCTGTTGTCCTCATTTATGGTCACCAAAAAATATAATTTCATGATTTGAAAAAAAATACAAAAAATCAGCAAAAAAAACCTCCCCAAATTTCTGAAAGTTTGCAAAACCTTCAGGAAGAAAATTCCAATAATTCCTTAAAAGTTTGTGTTTTTTTAAATCCTCCAAATTTGGCAAGAAAATTCTTGTAAATGTTTCCAAAAAATGAGTAAAAATCTTCCAAAAAAATCCTAAAAATATCTAAAATGATTACATATATATCAGTAAAACTTCTCATATTTTCTTTAACCCTCGTGTCTGCCTGCGGGTCAAAATTGACCCATTTTAAAGTTTGAAAATCTGGGAAAAAATATATTTTCACAGTGAAGCTTCTGGTGTCCACATTTTCAACATTCTTGTGAATTCTTTGAACATTTTTTTAGTGGAAGAAATAAATGTTAAAAATGTTTATTAAGAACATTCACACAAAAAAACCAACCAAATCCAGCAAATTTTCTTCCTGAAGGTTTTGCAAATTTTCAGAAATTGCTGAATTTTGGGATTTTTTTCAGACAAGGAAGCAATATTTTTGCTCCCCATAAATGAAGACAACAGGAGTGTTAATTACAAATTAGCATGAGCCTCTTCTCCTGCTCAGGTGCTGTGCACATGGGCGTCACTCGTCTCATTGCCATCTTGGCTTCACCATAGCAACCCCCCACATAGACACAGGTTCTTAAGCAGGCTTTTCGTTCTATCCTTAGCGTCCTGTCTTCTCTGCTCTCCATCCACCTCCCTCCCCACCTTTGCACCCGATTAGCGGCTGCCATTTTACCCAGAGTTCTGTGGAACCGGGGGCTCTGCTGTACGTTATACTCACACATTCACAAAGCTAGCTCCTGGTCTGACTCCACCTGTCGACCCCGATATCCACAGATTTCTCCTCAGTTTTTCCACATCTCTTTGGATCATGTTTCCTGAACATGTGAGTAGTGGATAAATGCTGAAAAAGTGGTTGTTAATTGTTTTTTTTCCCCTCTTATAATGTGCTTTAAAATGGCTCAAAGTGGCAGTGAGATGGAAAAGCTGGTCTGTAGTTAACAGTAGATAATATCTTTGTGATAAATGATTCTATGTTGATATAATGCGCTAAACATTGGTCTACAGTTGGTAATATAGTGGTAGAGGACATTTTTGCAATTATGTTCTTGTTGTTACTCATTTCTTGTAAAAGTGACCCAACTTGTTGCTGTAACGCTCGGATTTCTCGTGCTATTTAGTGGTTTGTAGTGATTTAGCATCTTCTAAAACAATCAGTTAGTCAATTATGTGTATTTTTGAAGCCAAAGTGGGAAATATTTGTCAGTTCATGTTTGTTAAATGTGAAATTTTGCAGCTTTGTTTGTCAGATATGATGTAACTTGGATATTCTTGCTGTATCTCTTACATCATCCCTAGAATTTTTCAGTATTTTTTGACATTTAATAAATGAAATGACTGAGTAAAATCACCGGTGGATTCCCCAATGAATTCATAATAATACAGTTATTTAACCTTACATGATTAAGTTGCCCGTTTGGGTCCAATCACAGAGTTTATTTCAAACCTCAATTGTTGTGCCGTGTTACATTAGAATCCAGTCCCACCATCATTCATTTATATGTAATTTAGTAACCTTGTAGTTAAATATTTGTGCGATTTCCTCAAGAAAACATAAAACAATATTATAGCTCTAAGGCTGCTAAGAAAGATGAGGTTAAGGAGGGATTAAGAGGCAGAGTGTCACGTTGGGAGCATCTACAGCTAAGATCAGTGGTTTGGCCTCAAGTGCAGCTACATGGGATTTAAAAGCCTCCTAAGCCTGCTGACAACGTTCACCTTTTCACTGAGGTTACTGAAAGACATGACAGTGAACAGTCCAGGGTCACGTCATTAAGGTGGTTTAATAGAAGTGATGTTTCACTTTGGGGGAGGGCTGATTGTTGTCTCTACTGATTTTCAGGCCTGTTTATCTGATCTGATTTTATCACATTTTTTTTAATCAAATCTGATTTTCTACATCCTCCTACATGATTCATGATTTTTGTGTTTTGCTGTTTGACTCACAATAGGTTTTAGACCTGTTATTTTTTTTGCTCTTCCAGCATGTATGGGATCGTATGATTATACAAATGCCCTGTGAAACCTGCAAAAATAAAGATAAAAGTATTACTTTTGTGTGGCTAACATTGTAAAGTTTTAAAAAGTGAAACTACACTTATTACACACCATATATTATGCAAGCTGGTTTATGCTGGCTGTTCAGAAACAGGACAGAAAGATCTGTTCCAAATAGGATTTCTCGATGTGTGCTAGGCCACGCCACTAAAAATAGCCAGTTGCGGTTAGCCTCGACATTAATATCTACATAGATGTGCTTGTAGCTGCATGTGATAGTGTCAGTTTGCATTAAATTACAATTTTTAATTTGAAATTGAAGCTAATTCTTTGGTTTTTCAACCTCAAAATTGCCCAAATGCAGAAGAAATGTCATGTTTCAGCCATTGTGATAGATTATTTTTGACCAGTCAGCTTGGAGGTTTAATTACAAATGATTTAAAATGATCATAAATTATTCTAAATAACAAATTGTTGTTATTTAGAATAATTTATGATCATTTTAAATCATTTGTAATTAAACCTCCAAGCTGACTGGTCAAAAATAATCTATCACAATGGCTGAAACATAACATTTCTTCTGCATATGTTTTCCTGTTAGAGCCAAAAGGCACATGTAACACCCTGATAATATCAAGTAGTCTTGTTAGTGGATGTCCTGTCCTGAATCCTCAGTTAAACACCTGATTACTACTTGTGACGGTGTGATATTTACCCTTTAGATTAACCTTCCTCTTGTCTTCATTTACAGGCACCAAAAAATATTGCTTCCTTGTCTGAAAAAATCCAAAAATTCAGCAAAAAAATTCCCCAAATTTCTGAAAATTTGCAACACCAATAATTCCTTAAGAGTTTTATTTTTAAAAAACAAATCCCCCAAATCTGTCAAGAAAATTCTTGTAAATATTTTCAGAAAATGAGTAAAAATCTTCCAAAAAAATCCTAAAAATATCTAAAGTGATTACATATATATCAGTAAAAGTTCTAATATTTTCTTTAAGAACATTCACATAAAAATCAACCAAAATCCAGTGAATTCACTGGATTTTGGTTGATATTTATGTGAATGTTCTTTTTTTTCCACCAAAAAATGTTCAGAAAATTCAGAAAATGTGGACATCAGAAGTTTCACTGTGAATTTTTTTTTTTTCCCCCACATTTTCATACTTTAAAACCGGTCAATTTAGACCTGCAGGACGACACGAGGGTTAAGTGCTGCTCTTCTGTGTGTGTTCTTCAGGTGTATGTGAGATCACAGCATGCATTCGGTCCAGGTAGGGATGTGGGACCCCCGGCCCCCGTCTAAACATGCCTCGCCCCTCCCAACGCCACCTCCCTCCAGCTCGCGCCACACCCATGTGACCACAGCCACCCCGGCCAAGCGCATCACCTTCTACAAAAGCGGCGACAGCCAGTTTGGAGGCGTCAGGATGGCCGTCCACAAGCGCAGCTTCAAATGCTTCGACGCCCTGCTGGACGACCTTTCTCAAAAGGTTAGTGGGACGTGGGATTTCTTTTGAAGCTCATATTTGAGTGTACTGTGCTTTCAAGTTTTCTAGCTGGCAAAAGAAGTAACTCAGCTTGTCTGAATTTTCATGAAAACACACTTCTTCTCTTTCAAACTGCCTTTTTTGGATCAACAGTGGAGCTCAGCATAGATTTTTGATTTGGTCGGATTCATGCAAGTGGGACTCATTTTCAGCCCTGGAGCTTCATGCCTCAGACCGGCCCTCTTTAGATCACGACCTACTATTATTAATATCATGTAATTATTACCTTACATGTTAAGTCTACAATAGCGCACTGTTCTGTGAAGCCTTATAATTCCGTGTAGTTTTCTAAAATATTTCCAATTCAGTACAAGTAAGGGTTACTTCAACGAGGGTGCACACCGATGACATTATTCTTTACAACACATCCTTTTAAACAATATCAGAATCTATATTCTGATTAAAAAGGTGTTCACAGATATCCAACCATTAAAAATGAAATAAAAGAATAAATAAACATTTAAAAAACAAAATAAAAAGTGTTGCACTTTCTCTCCAAGGAAACCGTTCCATCACAACTTAGATTTCATAAATATGAGAACACGAGTTAAAGGGCAAATCTCCAACACTACTCTTTACATCAGAATGTCCTTTTTTGCAATATTAAATGTCAAGCGTCGCATCGTACTATTATTTAAATGATATGACGTCATGTTAGATGCCACAACGCCACACAATTCTTTGACTTGATAATGAATTAACTTGACTTGGTTTGCAAAGTTCAACATCTTGCCATACCCGTTTCATCGTCTTTATTTTGTCGTTTCAAACCCCGAGCTCGTTTCAGTGAAAAAGTTTCCAGTTTCAGCACATTTGGTTGAGCCTTCCTCTTTTAATTCTTGCCCTTTCACGCCACCCTTGCTCTTTCTGTTTTCCATCTTTCAAACACCATTGGTTTAGTGTACACACGTGTTACGTTGTGGTGCATCTCAAAAAAAGGAAAAGGATAAAGAAAAGCTGCCAGTGGAAGCAAAAAAAGAAAAGTGAATACCGGCCCCCATGGCCCAAATGTCACACCGGCCAACCAGGAATTGTCCCGGTCTTCCCGATTAGCCACTCCGGGGCTGATACAGTGTGTATATGTGTCTTCATACAGGTGCCGCTGCCGTTTGGCGTGCGGACCGTGACCACGCCTCGCGGCACACACACCATCAAACACCTGGAGCAGCTCCAAGATGGCGGCTGCTACCTCTGCTCCGACCGGCGCCACGCTAAGCCAATAAACATAGAGATGGCCAACAGGCGGCCAAACATCTGGTACCATCACAGCCAGAGGCCCCATCGGCCCGACACCTCGTCCACAACGCCGCCCGGCCATCTGCATTTGCCCTACAGGCAGAGACGGATCCTGCTGGTGAAGAACAGCGAGCCGGGGATGAGGAGGAGCATCGTGCTGAGCAGGAGGTCAACCAGGAGCCTCAGAGCCTTTCTAGACGAAGTGTCCGAGGTGATGCAGTTTCATGTGCGGAAGCTGTACACTGCAGAAGGCCGCAGGGTAAAACATGCACTGCAAAAATCTTACCAAGTCTATTAGTCTTATTTTTAGTCACAATGTCTCATCCCACTTGATTTAAGATAAATTCAATAAACAGGTGACATTTCAGCAAGATGGAGGGACTTGTTTTAAGACAACACATCTTAAATATCTTGTTAAGTCAAACAATCTTGAAATTATCTTGTTTTGAGTTGAATTTTACAAGAAAACTCTAAATAAGTTTAATATATCTCAAATTAGGAGGTTACATGAAAGCAAAAATCTATTTTTGAGTGAAAACTGACATTTTTTTTTTAGCATGTCAGGCTTATTTTAAGACACTTAAGCTTGACAATCCTGGTAAAATACAGCTTAAAATAAGTTTTCCGGCTAATATTAAGATCTCTAAATATTCTAAATATGCTAAATAACATATCTTATTTCAAGAAATCTTACCAAGACATTTTTCACTTGTTCTATTGGAAGATTTTTTTTCCCTTATTTCAAGGTAAAAGTTCCTTGAAATTTGTCTCTTTCTTCTTGTTTTGAGAGAGATATTTTTTCCAGTGTGATCTGTATTTGAATGTGAAGTTAGAATGTAGAATGGGTTTACACTCCTGACACTTTGCGAATTTGTTTCCAGATTGACAACGTGCAAAGCCTGATGACTTGTCCTGGTGTGTTGGTGTGCGTCGGCCGGGAAGCTTTCAGTCCAATGCTGGTGAACTTTATTAGAAAGAGTTCAGAGGAAAAGTTACCTGGTCTGGGCAACAGGTCTCCTGGTCTTGGCCCCCGGACTCCTGGAAACGGGGCCCGATCCCCTACTACCCAAGGAGTCAGGTCCCCTCCTCATGGAGCTCAGTCCAGAGCCAGCGAGTACAGCGAAGGACATGACAGCAAGAAAAATGGTGAGTTGTTGGCCAAAAATACAAATACTTTTTGATGTAAATGTCATAAAAGGTGCTAGAAACAGTAAAAGACTCATTTCAAATGTGCTTTTCTGTCTTTTTTTAGTGAATTTTGGTCTGGAAACAAAAAAGAGCATCATCCACCCTCGATCTGATTCTTCAAACCGCTCCACCCGTTTCTCTTTGTCTTCTGAGAAGTCATATGCCAACGGTGTCAGCGCCGGATCTCAGGCAACAACTGCTATCACGAATGATGACATCGAGAAGCGTGTCCTGGTCAATAAAGACGGCAGCCTCTCAGTGGAGATGAGGGTCCGCTTTCGCCTCCACAATGACGAGGCCATCCAGTGGTCCACACAAATTAAAAAATCCCCATCTCTGACCAACGAATATTGCCCTCTGAGCCAATGCCAGCCCCATTACCTGCAGCAGGGCCAATCAGAAAGCTGCTCTGACCCCGATTCCACGTTGTTCGACCCAGAAGGTGTGGACTATCCTAGCCAACCTCTGCAGTGTGTGTTGGAGTCGGACCACTGCCCCTGTTGCTACCACAGGCAGGAACAGCAGTACGATTTGTGGAAAAATCCCGTACACAGCCACAACCATCATCCTGTCCCACCCCCGCATTCATCCAGCCACACCCAAACTGTGGTGAGACACACTCACTCCTCTAGCTCTTCCTCTTCATGTAATTCAAGGAGGGTGGTGCGCTGCCGGGCACGAGTCTCCAACTGCGACTCGGCTTCAGAGCAGAGCCAGCTGGTCCAGGAAGAGATGTGTGTGACGGAGCAGGTTGAGCACACTGTGGAGGTGGAGCAGAATGGAGACACCCACATTGAGGTCTGCAAGGTGAGCCAGTGCTGCAGTCAGAGTGAAGTGGTCACCATGGACAGCAACATTCACCCAATCAGCAGGGAGGAAGAGGCGGAGCGTCCATTTTCAGCCATCAGCAGCTCCTCACGTGTGCTTCAGTTGCTTAAGGAGGACCAGGATGATGAGGATGATGATCTGCCACCCAGCGCCTCAAATTGTTGCCATAGCGATGAAGCATCCCAGTCAAGAGCGAGTAACGTCTCAGCCAAGTCCGTCCATTCGACCGAACATGAGAAACAAGAGAGGAGTAGCCGGGCAGCATCTGCAGCCTCTTCCTGTAACTGTGGAGCAGTCAGCCCACACTCAACAGCTGGAGAAGAGATGGATCGAGCACCCAGCTCTGCGTCTAAAATAAGCGAAGCCAAGATCGCAAAATCAGACAAAGAAGGTGCAGCTGATGATGAGGATGAAGAGGTAAAGAGGGCTGTTAGTGGCTTGTCTGGAGCATCCAGTGTGTGCCCAAATTGTGGGGGCTGCAAACGTGGAGTCAACTCCGAATCCAACAGCAGGGCATCGCAGAGGTCCAATCACTCCAACCGAGCCTCTCCGAACCCAGCTTCACCTCGACCGAGACAAGAGGATGCTAACACCAGTGAGGATGCTGGCTCAGATGTTTCAACACAATCCAACAAGACCAACCTCACCAATCATGGACGCCACTCTGCCATGTCAAACGTCTTGGAAGGAAGAACATCCAGTCCGGAGTCTACAGGAAAAGAGGAAGAAAGGGCCATCTCAGCAACAAGCCACAGATCCCACAAATCACACAACTCTGGTGTTGCAGCAGAAAAAGAGGAGGAAAGAAGCCCCAGCACAGTGTCCACCAAGTCCAACAAGTCTCATAAAAGCACAACTGAAGCGCCTGACATCAGCTCAAGAGAGGAAGCAGAAGGAGGAAACACTGCAGAAAGAGCAGTCAGCTCTTTGTCAGCCAAATCCGGTGCTTCAGTCAAGTCTCATAAGTCCAGCTGTCAGTCAAGTGCTAAAGCTGCATCTCCAACTGACAACCCAGCTGTGGTGGAGGAACACATAAACAAAAGAGCTGCCAGTAGCCTCTCTGTTAAGTCCAATGCTTCTGCCAAATCAGGAAAGGCTGAGAGACCAGATAGTGTCGCATCAGCTAAATCAAATGTTTCAGGAAAGTCTGGCACATCTAACAAATCTACTTGCAGTCACTGTGCAAAAGCTGCATCTCCAGGTGGTAAGGCAGCAGATGAACCCATCATAGAGGTGACTGAAAATGGAGAAGGAACAGAGGGAGAAGAAAGACCAGCTAGTGCATTGTCAGCAAAGTCTAATCTCTCTGTCAATTCTAATAAATCCCAGAAGTCTGCGAACGCTTCAGAATGGTCACTTTCTTCCAGGTCACAAGGTGGTCAAGATGGAGAAGTAAGGGCAACAAGTCAAATGTCTGGAAGTTCAGTTAAATCAAACAAATCCGTTAAGTGTACAAAGTCATCCAACTGTAAGTGTAATGGCAGTGAAACGGCAGCATCCCCAGTTTTAAAGGTAACAGAAGAGGCTGAGGAAAACAGGCCAGAAAGTAAAACGTCAGCAAAATCAGAAAATGAGGAGAGGCCAGCCAGTGCGGGGTCCTGCAAATCTCACAAATCTAACTGTAAAGAAAACACAGGAGATGGTGATAAAGTGGAGGACCGGGCTGCCAGTGCTTTATCTGGTAAATCAGCTTCCTCTGCAAAGTCTCACAAAGCCCCCAGTGCCATTTCAGTGAAATCACACACCTCCGCCAAGTCAAAATCTTCAGTGAAGTCCGATACTTCTTGCAAGAATCCCACAAGTCCAAACGTTGTCACCATTAAAACACCAGAAGGGGACGATGAGAAGGGAGGTGAAACAAAAGAGAGAGCACCGAGTGCAGCATCAGGAAAATCATCTGCTTTATCACACAAATCCAATCATAGTGGAACAACCAATATTGCTGTTATAGAAACAGCAGATGGAGATGAGGAGACAGTACATGATGATGCACCAAAAAGTAAAACACCTGAGCTCTCTCATGGCCAAACACTCTCACCCAAGGCCCACTCACCCAAATCCTCAGCTGCATCTGCCAGAAGCTCCAAGTCCCCAGTGCAGCAGTTGTTACCCAGTTCTGGTGCTGGAGAGGCAAGAGGGTCCAGTGCCTTGTCCGTTCGCTCTGCGACCTCTGCTAAATCTGGCAGATCCAAATGTCGCTGCGGAGCAAACAAAGAAAAAGAGGGAGAGGCTAAGGAGGATGAGAAAACTAAAGAGAATGAGGACATGAAAAGTGAAGGAGCTTCTGGACGAGGATCAAGGAGCACAGAGCAACCGCTGAGTCGAAACTCATCAGGATCAGTCTCTCTTGGGTTGCCCGAAGACCAGGAAACAGCTGATTCAGACAGCGGTAAATCCAGCGTTTCATTTCGCAGAGAGACGGCAAGTAAAGTCAAGGATCAAGTGAAGACGATAACTCCAGATGTTCCCAAAAGCCCAAACGAGGATGGGAATAGAGCAGGATCCACTGTGTCTCAAAAGTCCAATGGTAACAGTAGGAAAAGTGCTTCATCTCATAATCCTCCAGCAGTCGACATCCCTACTATTGAAATGCCAGGAGAGGGTGAAGATGGAGGTGATCAAAACACAGAAAGAGCAACCAGTGTAGTTTCAGTCAAAAGCAGCAGATCTAAAAAGTCTTGTTGTAACTGTAGCGTCAAAGCAGAAGCTGAAACGCTTAACAGTAAGCCTAAGGAGAAACATGCCGGTGGAAGTGACGCTGAAAGTGTAAAGTCTGCTTCAACTATAAATGCCCCCAACAAGAGGAACTCATCTGCAATGTCATCAGCAAGCGCTAAAGGTCGGAGCAAATCCCCTGCAAGTGTAAAAAATACCAATGTAGCAGAAACAACTGCTGCAGATTCAGCAAATAATGAGAATGAAGCCCAGGGCATCAGTAGACCAGCTAGTGAGGCCAAAGGGGAGGAAGAAAATGAAAACAACAAGGCAGCCAGTGTCTGTTCCAAAAGTCCCTGTAGCCTCAGACCTGAGTCAGCAGCTTCAGCTCAATCAGACTCAAAAGGAGAGGCCTCAAAGCAGAGCAAAGGAAGCGACAACGGGAGTGTCAAAATAAAAGAAGCCCCTATCAAATCCTCAAGTCCCTGTCCTTTACACGGCTCCAGACCCGGCAGCAAATTGGAGATGTGTAGTGAAAGCACCGTTTCTCACCCTCTGTCTGCTGCTGACCTGCTGAAGGAAGCCATGGCTGCTGCTCGTCCACACAGCCAGCAGTCCAAAGTCAGCAAAACCAGCGACAAGTCCAGGAGCAAGAAAAGCGGGAAGAGTGGGAGAAGCAGAAACCAGAAGGATCAGGAGGCGGCGCTGGAACTGACGCCCGCCTGTCTGCCCAACACATCCCCGAATGAGGTTGTTAGTGGTTGGCTGCAGAGCATTCCTGCTAACAGTAGCATGCTAGCTCTGGGCGATGAATTCAATGAGGAAGAGGAGGAGCAGAGGGCAAAGGAGATGGAAGAGACACTTGGAGATGAGGTAGCAAAGGAGGAGAGTCCTGAGGATGAGAAAGAGGAGGGAGTCGGGGCTGAAGAGGAAGACGGGAAAGAGGATGAAGCTGAATGTGGTGCAGCACAGAAGGATGAGAGTTCAAATCCAGCTTCCTCTCTGCCCAGGAACTGGCATTCTTCTGCAGCTGTCATGAAAGTTCTTCTGAGTTCTTCTCTGGGTCGATGTCGGAGCTTGCCTGAAGTAAGCCAAATGCTTCCTGTGGCAGTAAAATACATTGTATTTCATACTAAATGTATGGTTTCTAAACAAATAAATCCCAATCTAATCTACAACTTTAACATCTGGATAGAAGCATCCACTGTAAGCTACACAGGAGTATAATTAATGTATGTAATCTTTATTTTCTGAACATTCTCTGTTTTGTTTAGGTATCTCCAGTTTATGGTCGCAGACTGAGCACATCAGCCAGGGGACTTCTGGACTGTTTGGCCCAACTCCAGCTCATTGAGCCTGCTGTTAGCCCTGCCTGCATCCAAAACAAGTCCCACAACCAGCAGTATGATGACATTATGGCCATCCTTCACTCCCTCTGGCTCACTGAACCCAGGAACAAGGACACCAAGGACAACAATGACGGTGAGCCAGAGCAAGTGACGCCACCACGATCCTCATCTGGGGTGGATATGAGCAGTGGCTCTGGTGGTTCAAGGAAGGACAATGGAAATCAAGGAGGAGACGAAACGCCTCCAAAAAAGACAGAATCTCTACATGAAGATGAGCCAGTGGAGAAGATTGCAGACATGGAAACTGAGACGGATCAAGGGGAAACATCCGCAGACGCCGACACAGGAGAAGAATCGGTGCAGTGCGAAGAACAAAGTGCAGTTCCTCAAAGTCTGGACAGCCCAAAAACCACAGAAAACCCTTCATCATCGGACAAGAGCTCTGCAAACGATGGCTCCAAATCCCCCACCGATAACGAGCGAGAGACGCTGGAAGGCTCAAGCTCAGGCACTCCTCCAACTGTCCTGCGAGCACCTTTGACCAAAAGACTCTCCCAAGACCCCGATCCGGTGTGGGTCCTTCACCTTCTGAAGAAGCTGGAGAAGCAGTTCATGAACCACTACATTACCGCCATGGCCGAGTTCAAAGTGCGCTGGGACCTGGACGACAGCCTTATCCTGGACACCATGATCTCAGAGCTGAGGGACGAGGTGAGCCGACGCATCCAGAGCAGCATCGAACGCGAGATGAAGAAGATCCAGGGTCGGGCTGGGAGAGGCGGGAGGTCACCCAGGCCGCCAGCAGGAGCGAACTTCTCCAGAGAGTCCACCATGACAGAGAAGAGGCGCCGAATGTTGAAGGTAATCCAACCACCAATCCTCTTTAAGCTTGATACTACTGCTTAAATGGTGTGGAATAGATAATGATTGATTTTTATTTCAGGTCATGAAGAACCAGTCAGTAAAAACGGCTGATTCTGTCAGTGATGGAGAGACGACAGGTGATTTCAGCGACCAACGGAGCGATGACGAGTACTGCCCCTGTGACGCTTGTGTACGCAAGAAAATGGCCGCCCGGCCCCTCAAAATGAACCCGTCGGCAGCTGAAGCACCGGTGATGATGGAGTTTGACCTCCTCAAGATTCTTCAGCTGAAAAAGAGCCCGGCACCGGCACCCACGACTGCACCAGAACCCGAGGAGGAGGAAATGGAAAGTGACAACGTGGCTGTAGAAGAGGAGAGGAGTTTAGAGGTAGTTGAAGAAGAGGACGAGGAGGAGGAAGAGGATGAAACTAAGGAGGATATCAAAGCGGATGTTGTTTTAGAGGAGACAATTGCAGAAGAAGATGAGGAGGTAGAAGAAGAGGAAAAAGAGGGAAATGTTGAGGACGAGGAGGAGGAAGAAGAAAGACAAACCGGAGACGATGAAGCTGAGGAAGATGAGATGTCAGAAAATGGAGAGGAGGAAGAAGAGGAAAAAGGAGAATGCCAATGTCAGTGTGGTGGGAATGAAAAGGAGAGCGACAAAGAAGAAGAGGGACAGGCAGAGGAAGAGACGAGTAACAAGACAGATAATGAAGAGAAGGAAGAGGAGGAGAATGATGAGGATGAAACAGGAGAGGACGAGGAAGAGACGGGAACCGGGGAAGAGGAGAGTGACAAAGAGACTGTAAAGGAAATAAGAGCAGATGAAGGAGACGCTACAGAAAATGGAGAAGGCGAGGAGGAGGAGGAGGATTGTGAGGCGTCTGAATCCAAGCCTGAAGAAGAGGAAGAAACGACTGGCAGGGAAAGTGAGGAAGAGGAGGCATCTGGGGAAACAGCAAATGAAGAAACAGAGCAGGTGGAAGAGTTCGTGGAGGAAGATGTCAGCAGGTCGGCAGAGGATGAAGGTGATGGGGAAGATGGAACGGCAGGAGAGTCTGAGGAGGAAAGAGGCTCGCCGCAGGTGAACATCTCAGAAATTATTCTAAGAAAGATAAAAAACTGAGGAGAGTTTCTTTTAACCCTTGTGTTGTCCTGCAGGTCAAAACAGACCAGTTTTAAAGTTTGAAAATGTGGAGAAAAAAATATATATTTTCACAGTGAAACTTCTCATGTCCACATTTTCAACATTTTGGGGAAATCTTTGAACATTTTTTGGTGGAAAAAAAGAAATGTTAAAGATGTTTCTTAAGAACATTCACACAAAAAATCAACCAAACCACTGGATTTTGGTTGGGTTTTTTTGTGAATGTTCTATAAGAAAATATTAGAAATTTTACTGATATATATGTAATCACAATCAGTTTTTCACGATTATGATCACATTTGGTGATTATTTTTGGACAACTGTGTGTGGTTGCCTGTTGCAGCAAGCTATTTTTAAAATGTACATTTTTCTGCCATTTGGAGCATATTTAAATATTAGGTGGTGGCCTGTGTGCCGGTTATACAGAGATATGAATCATACAGTAACTGTTTATCTGTACTAGAAAATGACAAACAGAGATCATGAGAAGGGTAAATTAATGACAAGTATGTTTAAATCACCTAAGTTACATGTCAGGGTTCACAAAAAGAGTGCTCACTTTTGGTTTAACCTTGAAATAGAGCAGTCAAGATTGTGCTTTGTTTTCAGATTTTACTTTTTGTCAAGTACCATATGATCCTACTGATAGACAATAATCAAAACTTTGAAAAGAACCCCACTTCTATACCTATTTTTGTTCAGCAAGTTTATAAATGAAGCTATTAAAACTACACAGCACCAGTTTCTCCACATTTGATGATCTTTTAAGTAAAGAAATAACCAAGATTAAGGTTGAATAACATCAGACACCATTCCTGCCTAAGCACCACTGAGTTCCTGAGCATGACCGTTAAAGTATCTGTACCTGCTGTACCTTAAAGAGGAATCTGACCTACTGCAGCCTCGCCACTAATTCTAAGCCTGTGGGAAAAGATAATCTCGCCATCCAATTAGACAGCTTTAACAGATCTGTTTTGTTCGGCAGCAACGCGGAGTTTCCTCTGATGGACGTCTGCTATTAATGTCAGTCATCAAAAGCTGTTTTCTCAAGCTTTAAAATCATTGTGTTCCCACTTCAATGATCTTAAACCCTCGTGTCATCCTGCAGGTCAAAATTCACCTGTTTCAAAGTTTGAAAATGTGGGGGAAAAAAATATTTTCACAGT
Organism: Acanthochromis polyacanthus; assembly: GCF_021347895.1. NCBI lineage: Eukaryota > Metazoa > Chordata > Actinopteri > Pomacentridae > Acanthochromis > Acanthochromis polyacanthus. Next base: position 21,423,458 of record NC_067134.1, on the reverse strand, counting down.
GAAATTTCTGATGTCCACATTTTCAACACTTTAAGGAAATCTTTCAACATTTTTTTGTTAAAAACAAAGAAATGTTAAAAATGTTTCTTAAGAACATTCACAAAAAAAAAATCATGATTTTTTGTGAATGTTTTACTGATATATATGTATATCAGTGTATATCAGTGTGAAATGACAAAGTATCTGTGATCACTTTTCATATTTTTAGGATTTTTTGGAAGATTTTTATTCATTTTTTAAAAATATTGACAAGAATTTTCTTGCCAAATTTGGAGAATTTTTTGAATAAAACTTTTAAGGGAAACTTTTAAGGAATTATTGGAATTTTCTTCCTGAAGGTTTTGCAAATTTTCAGAAATTGTTTGGCTGAATTTTGGAATTTTTTACAGACAAGGAAACAATATGTTTTGGTGCCCGTAAATGAAGACAACAGGAGTGTTAAAGTTAAACAGTTAAAGTTCAGTTGCATTCAGTTTTTAATGCAGTACTGATAAAGTGGAACTAATTTTAATAGCACTCATTACTTTTGTCTTGCTGTGTGACTAACTTAAAGCTCTAATTGCAGACTTTAGTGTCTCATTAGTGCCCAATTTAGTGAATTACAGCTGCTCAGAGCTAATTTTACTGTTATCTTGTTTAACCCTAAGGGCCAAGTAGTCACTCCAACCGTCTGTGTGACCGAAGGAGAGGAAGCCGACGGCGAAGACTCGGACGGCGACGGCAAACGTCCGCGTAACGACGGAGCTGATGAATCAGGAGCAGAAAAAGAGGAAGATGATGTCGTGGAGCTCAAGCCTGAGGGTAAGGAGGATGGAGACAAAGGGGAGGACAGCGCTCTCCTGCATCAGTTCACCAGGACCTCCGTGGAGTCTCAGCCCGGCTCGCTGGAGGACATCGACTCAACCCCAAACCCCGTGGACTCCATAGAAGTGCCCAAAGTGGCTAACGATGTTTCTACCGGCGGCGGGACGGGAAACAGGAGGAGCCGCTCACCTGCCAGGGTCAAACGCCGCAAACCTAAAGAGGGAGATGACGAACTGGATGACTTTTAGCTCACACACAGACTCCTCATGGTGCTGGGAAAGACTAGACTGTACAGTAAAGGTCAGAAACTCCTGTAAACTTGCTCTTTGTGCAGGTTTGAAGACTCATTTGAACACTTGAAGCACTTTATCAAGGTAGGAGGAGTCCCAGTGATCTACTGAAACTTGAAACTACCACCTTATGTCGTGTGACTGTATGAATTACATTTGTTTATTTTTGAAGCTAACTGGATTTACAAAGGCATATGTCGATATATTTTTGAAACATTTTGCACCTATGGGTGAACTATGTGAACTCAGTTTTGTTTCCAGTGGACCACAGCTGTATTGTTGTATTAAATCAGATAGCCATTAATGTACCAAGTACCTCGAAGAAAAGTTAGACGTGACTGTTTCAGTAGTATTTGACAGAACCGGTGTTTCAGTACGTGGTTTATCAGTTCTGTGTTTATTTCTATTTGGTCTCATTAACCCTCCTGTTGTCCTGCAGGTCAAAATTGACCCATTTTAGTTTGAAAATGTGGGGAAAAAAATATTTTCGCAGTGAAACTTCTGATGTCCACATTTTCAATATTTTTGGAAAATCTTTGAACATTTTAAGAATATTCACATAAAAATCAACCCAAATCAAGCGAATTTTGCTGGATATGTATATATATATATATATATATATATATATATATGTAATCATTTTAGATATTTTTAGGATTTTTTGGAAGATTTTTACTCATTTTTTCAAAATATTTACAAGAATTTTCTTGCCACATTTGGAGGATTTTTTAAAAATTAAACTAAGGAATTATTGAATTTTTTTCCTGAAGGTTTTTCAAATTTTCAGAAATTTGGGGACTTTTTTTGCTGAATTTTTAGATTTTTTCAGACAAGGAAACAATATTTTTTGGTGCCCGTAAATGAGGACAACAGGAGGGTTAAGTCAGCGCTGGTTTCTCAGGGGTCTGAACGGCCAGCTTGCTTTTAGGAAGGTCATCTCCTATAGCTATTACTTAACTACCAGCTTAAATCTGTAGCCTGTTAAGAAGTCCTCTGTTTAAACAAGTACAAGCTCTGAGCTGTAGGGCGTTATAAATAGGCTTGTTCACTTTCTTGCTGAGAGTTTGCTGTGAAGACTGACACCTCTCTCATGTCTGTGTGCTAAATATGAGTCAGACGGCGGTTTGTTTAGCTTAGCATAACACTTTAAACTGCTGTGTCACAACACATCCTGCCTCCACAGCTAATCGGCATGTTCTCGATTATTTAACCTGGTGCGAAAAGTACTATAAGAGGAGTTCTGTTCCACGTGTCTTTACTTTCATTAGTCTTAGCATCAACATGAGGTTGCCAGGTCAGATATAATGTATTCAATGGGAACTGTTACATTTAATTGATGAGTTAATAAATTTTTTTATGCGCTCTGGGAGGGTGTGAACTACAAGGTTGAGCCAGAGGGCTTTTGGCTTAATCAAACATAAACTCACCTGAAAACTTAATTTATTGAATTTTGGAGCATCTCCGTGCTATTTTTGCCATGCATTTCTATTTTTCTGGATCTCTGTCATCATAGATCATGCAGAAAATTGACTAATACTGATTTATGACTCATGCATGAGGGCGATTAATTGGCTTTAATAAAGACGCCATGATGTGTGGCATTGCGGTATCATGAAAATCAATCATTTTAATTCAAAAGTCTGTGCCAATTGCTGTAAAATAAAACAAATCTAACCCTGCATGGAGCCTAAAATAGGCAGCAGTGACTACTTTTCATCTGTCCTAAATAAAATCACGAAAAAATTCCATATTTAGCACACAGACATGAAAAGTGGCAATTTTCCTGCGTCATTTTCAGCTAGAAAGTGAACAATTTATCCAAAAATGTCATTCTATTCTGTTTTCAGTTACTTTAAAATTGACAGAAAAATTACTTTATTCCAAATAAGCTATATTTAGTAACATGATGTATTATCTTTAAATTCTTGACATTCAGGGTGTGTTTAACCTATAAACATGTAAACTATTGACAGCAAACGTCCCTCTTTATGTATATTTAGTTCTACTACTGACTCTATATGCATATCTTATCCCAGGAACATAACTTAGAAATTTGCACAATGTGACACTGAGCATATCTACAGGAAACGTCAGGAGGCGATGGTCTGAATTTCAGGTTCAAATCTTTCTCTGCTGCTTCTTTAACAGCTTTTTTTTAGGCGCGTGTTACATGCTGTACATTCATTGGGGTTTTGCATAACCGGCCATGTGTGTGGAACAACAGCGTGAAGCGTGTTACTGATGCCTTACTGTATCCATGGTTATATGAGGGTAGACAGAAGCCGGGGGGGTATCACGGTTAAGTCTTCTCTCTTAGCGGCTCTCTGGGAGAATCACAGAGCCTGTTAAAGAGGCTGAAATGGATCAAAGCTGCTATTTCAAATGCTGGATATCAGACTTTTTTAACACCCCTTGTGGAGTATTTTTCTGACATTTAACCCCAACAAAACCTCCTATTTGCGGTATCAAGAGGGTGTGTGTGCCTATGCTGCTATCAGTCCATTAATGTGTGTCATCACCATGGGAACATCATGTACCAAGAGCAAATGGATGTTTGAATGTAACAACAATGACAGAAATAAAATAAATGCACAGGATGGCGGTGCTCATATTATTTCTGGGGTTCATTCTTGGATTATATTGTCCAGTTGTCTTTAAATTTGCTTCATTTTGACACTTCACCGATGTTTCACGGTCTCAGTCAAGCCACTGAAACACTGTAAAAGAACAGGAATGTAGCCTCTGACTAACTGCCTGAAACCTGCATTCTTTTAACAGCCAGCAGGGGGCGACTATTCTGGTTACAAAGTTATCTGGAAGTCTATGAGAAAATGACTCTACTTCTCACTTGATTAATTATGTCAGTTAATACTTTCCTCATAATTTATGGTCTCAACCTTTAGTTTCAAGTCTCTTCCAGTGAAACAAGATGTTCATTTTGTAAATTATGGTATAATTTTTTAGAAAAATGTATCAAAAAGTAGTGTATGTTTTAGGCTGGGGCGACCTTGTGACTGACAAGTTGCTACCTTATAGTGTGGCTGAGGTCTGAGTCAGATTCCAGTTTTAAAAGACAATACGACAATACCCATATTCAAAATTCAAGGCTTAAAAATGTTCGTCAACATACCAGTAGATGATGTCTCGGTGGGTACATCCACTTCATTAAGACAGTCTGTGTTGAAACACAAACAGGGTCCATCCAACTGAGTAAAAAAATCTGATATTTTCTTTCACACAGATAATAAACAGCTGTTTTCATGGTGTTTATCCATGAAAAAATGCTTATTATAGGATTGGTACCACTCTAATGTCTAAGCATTAACTATGAAGCTAGGTTTAGCAGGTAATTAGCTTAGCTTAGCTTAGCATTGAATCTGACAGAAAGAAAGCTAGAAAGCTGACGTGGTTATCTCTCACAACAAGCTTCTTTGTTTCTGTCCATTACATGTACAAGAAGATACCAAAGGAATCTAAATTCCAGGCCATTTTCGTAAGCTAAGCTAATCACCTGCTGGCTTTGTAGTCTCATAATTAGATATGAATGTGTGCCAGTTTTCCATGTTCTTCCTTTTTCTAATCTGTCCTGCAGGTGTTGAATCAAATCGCATCAGGGCTGGCAGGATGGCTTGACACACTTCTTTCTTAACTGGAGCACCAGATCTTCATGTTAGCATCATTCTAATCTAGACTGTCTGTAAAGAGGTGACCTTAAAAGTCACTTTTTCACACGTAAGTTGAAGTGGGTTTAAAAATTACCACCACAGTAAAAAAAAAAATTTACACATCACATTAACTGAAAGGAAATGATTCAATTCAATTTTATTTTCAGCGAAGCTAACATAAGCTAAGCTAAGATATGATAAGATGGTTGTGTTCCTGATCATGTCAATCATGCTTAACCCTCCTGTTGTCTTCACTTACGGGCATCCAAAAAAATACTGTTGCTTTGTCTAAAAGAAATCCCCAAATTTCTGAAAATTTGCAAAACCTTCAGGCAGAAAATTCCAATAATTCCTTAAAAGTTTCCCTTAAAAGTTTTATTTTTTTTTAAAACGCCCCAAATTTTGCAAGAAAATTCTTGTAAATATTTTCAAAACGTGGGTAAAAATCTTCAAAAAAAATCCAAAAAATATCTAAAGTGATCACATATATATCAGTAAAACTTGTAATATTTTCTTTAAGAACACTGACATTGTTAAAGTTCTTAAGAAACATTTCTTTTTTTCCACCAAAAAATGTCCAAAGATTTCCCAAAAATGTTGAAAATGTGGCATCAGAGGTTACACTGGAAATATTTTTTTTTGCCCCACATTTTTAAACTTTAAAACGGATCAATTTTGACCTGCAGGACGACATGAGGGTTTACTACGCACAGTCACAGTGCTTGTATTCATCTCTAGATGGCAACCAGCACCATTTTTTCTCACTATATACAGTATAAGAGCTGAGAATTATGTGCTAATGCTGTCTGATCCAGACCTGATGGGCCCTGCCTTTTCTCTGCGCCTCCCTGCTGCCTTTGGCTCCGCTCCAAAGGTGTTTCCAAATCTGCTCAACTGCTCTGAAGATACACACACACGTCGCACTAATTCAGTACCTGTGAGTGTGTTTTCTGTGTGTGTGCTGAGCCACGCCGGGACACGGGGATTGAGGTTGACTTACATCACGTGGACAGATGGGCCTGAAGCTTCTACTTCCAGAAAACTGTTACAGAACACAGGGTGAAAATGTTCATACCTCAGTATCAGCTTCAGGCTTTTTAATATTGTTCAGTTTGACAATTTAGTAGAAACTAGGGACATAGACATCTGCTCATCTGACATTAAGGCTGACTAATGACCTCTCTGTGCACTCAGAAGTGAGGTCTAATTCCAGATATGACTGTACTGTATACGAAGACACTCAGCTGGACTTTGACGTCACTTATGACAACCACACCTCCACCGCTTCCCTAACAACTGGCTGTCGCTCCAAATGAGACTCCGCCTCCCTGAGAGAGCAGCCAGTCAGCAAACAGACCAACGCCAGAGGAACCACCTGCACACAGAGAGAACTTATACAACCAGCATCCGTCTCTCTCAGGTCATTCAGTTTATCATGTGCTTCACTGCTTCCTTACTTTGGTTCTTGTTACGGCAGTGCATGTGTGTGTGATGACGTCAGAGGACGTCATGTCCAGAGTCAGTTTATCCACCCGGTAGATGGTCTTCAAAAGAGCTTCTTCACACTGTGACTCCGGACGACCAGAGACCTTCTGTAATTAGAACAAGTGAGCTTTAATTTAACCCTAAGTCCATTTGTATCTGTATGATTTCAGCTGCGTACCACCGCTACTTGATAAAAAGTCTGAAAACATTTTCCAAACAAGCAATTTATGCCCTTTACAGACATGGAAAACACTGTTGCTTCATGATTTTCATAAAGTGACGGCATTCTGTCATTCAGAAAAAGGTCACTTTTACATTAATTTCACTCACAGCTTCATACAAACAAATCCATCTCCATGACAGAGAGAACAGTATTCATGCAATATGTCATACACGCGACGAGTGATGTATAATACATTATCATGCACAAATAAGACTAAATTGAAACTAATAGCAGCTTATCAAATAACTAATAGCTTCATTGTTGTATGAATTTTTTAACCTGTGAAAATTCTGTCCATGTGAAATGTTAGTAAGTTCATGAAGTTACTGCTGTTGTTCCACGTGAGTCATATCCACCCTGTGGCTGTTTGCTTTTGTCACTTTGCTTGCTAGGCGTTTAATATTACTTAGATGGAAGGCTGCAAGCCCGCCCACATTTACACATTGGACTTGTGATGTTCTTTATTTCTTGAAATTAGAAAAGTTGAGACATGCACTAAGAGGCTCCACAAAGAATTTTTATAAGATCTGGAATCCCATCCTGAATGACATTAAAAACAAGATCCACTTGTCTGCTGTTCCTTAGTTACAGGAATATAACATTTTAACATTCCAGTTTATCCATCCACCATACTTAACATCTTATGGTCAATTGTACATCAGAAGATCCTGCCTATTATTATAATATCGGTATTTTTTTTTCTCTTTCTTCTTGTGTTGTGGAAGCTTGTAAGAAATATATTTACCATACATTTTGTGATTTATTTTGTCTTGTGCTATTGTCATTATCCTTTTTTCCTTTTCTCTATATGTATTGTCAACTGTCGATTTGTTGAATAGAGCCACTCTGTTATCTGTATACTTTGTTCTGGAAAAATCGAATAAACAAAGTTATAAAAAAAAACCTGCGGCTGTTTGAGGTTGCAGGAAGGAATAAAATCAAAGAAAAGACTCCTACAAACTGAACTTTAGCTGCCATTAATGTTCCAATGAATTGGTGAGTGTCATTAGTCTGACCTGTTACAGACTCCTACTTAAAATAAATTGAATAAATTCACATTTGAATTCAAAACAGAAATTGAAATATAACTTACCAAAAATTTGATAAGGTCAAAAAATGTTGCAAATTGAAATTTAAAATCTGAAAATTAGTGAAATCTGCTGGTTCCACCCATGATGGACCCTCATCCTTTACTGAAAAGCCTTTGAAACATCCTTAACTCAGACAGAACACAGCTTAAATTAACAAGAACAACAAAAAGAATGAAAAATGATCAAAATTAATCCAAAGGTAACGCAGTAAGTCAATACTTGTAAGCAACCAAACACCAGAACATGACATTACAGTGCAGATATGCAATATAGAATACATTCTATCAGAAATATACTATACATCAATACAAAAAGTTGACAGAAATATATACAATTTCATTTGCTAATATTAAAAATTTCAACAAATAAGTTAACTCTGAACTCTGTCAGGGAATGAGGAGAGTAGTTCTTAGATTTTGAAACACAAATTGTGTCTTTTGCTCTCTGTGATGTTTTTGGACCAGTACTAAGGCTGACATGGGAAAAATCTTTTTATAAATCACTTTAAATAACTCAGAGTAACCTATATTGTGCGAGTCTACCTATTATCGTGATGGTTTGACCTAATAAAACTGTTGTTGTTGGAGGTATAACTGTGTGTACGAAGCACGGTACGTACTGTAAAGCCTCTTGTATACGCAGTGGGAGTACTGAAGTCTCAAGGCAAGTTAGAAAATGAAAACAGTCTGGTATTGTGGCATTAGGAGGCAGTGGCACCTGTACAGATGTCTTTTCACATTAGCAGCAACACCCAAATCTCCATTGTGGGTAATGTAGGTGGCAGGTTTTAACAAGGAAGAGAAACGCGTGGAATAAGAAAAGACACTTCTGAACGTGTTGCATCAACATTGATCCTTTTTTTTCTAAATATTTTAGCACATCTTCTTCACTGGGTGTGAAGTCTGTTGTAAATATGGTGGACAGAAGTCAAGAGAGTTGGTAGTCTCTACTGAATGAGAATATCCAGTGGGGAAAACTCAGACATAATAAGGTAAAAATGTGTTTTTTATTCCGTCTGTTGTATAATTTTATATACCTGGAGTAAGCGTGTGGCTCTGCGGTACAGTTTGCTGTTGGTGACCTGCACGTCGATCATGTGGTTCTGGTATATCTTCCCCTTTAAGACGTGAGCTCCGGTGCTCACGGCGTTCAGAACCAGCTTAGTGGACAGCTCCCACTGCTGAGAGAGAGAGGCAATTGATTTTCTTTCCCCTTACAGTTATGTAAGCGCCACTGAGAGGAAACATTAAAAACAACAGCATTAAAAATATAACCTGTCCCCTAAAATGAGACCAACAGAGCACAATAAATGAGAAAAACTAAAAATCGATAAAAAGGGAATCTTTGCATTTAACCACATCCTGTTGTCCAGTGTGCTTATTTCTTTATGTGTCTGCAAAGGGCTCTGTGGAAAGAGGGTGGCAGGCCAACAATAAGGGAGTAAATGAGGCAAAGCGGTTATTCATCATGCTCTAGTGAGTCATAGAAGTGATGTAGCGTAGTGTACCATGTGTTGTAAGCTCGCTGAAACAGATGCTCCCTGAAGCCAGGCAATCTTTAGTGTAGATAAACACAGCCGACTGATGTCGTCCTGCAAGAAAAAATCCATTCTGACTCATAGATAGACAGACAGACAGGCAGACAGACAGACAGACAGACAGACAGATAGATATACTTGTTGCAGAGCCGCTGATGTGTCCTCTTCAGTCTGATGATAAACAGCATGGAGGTTAGACGTCTTTTCTCTCACCCTGCGTGCCAAATCCACCACTTTACTGACATCATCTGTGCAGAGAGGCAGTCAGAACACTGAACGCTGATTCGATTTGGACGGCATCCAAACGTGGGAAAAAAAAACATCTTTCCTCACCGGAGTGTGTGTATATGAGCAGAACAGTGTCCTTGTCAGTGAGACGGGGAAGAACCTGATGTAGGAAATCCTCATGTGCTATGCAAAACTCAGGCCCCTAGAGGAAACATGGAAACATGTTATTTACACCGATTACTGGAGTAGCTTTTCCAAGCAGGCCTCCTTTTATTCATGTGCTAACATAATTGCACAAGGGTTTTCTAATCATCAATGAGCCTTTCAACACCATTAGCTAACACAATGTAGCATTAGAACACAGGAGTGACGGTTGCTGGAAATGTTCCTCTGTACCCCTATGGAGATATTCCATTAAAAATAAGCTGTTTCCAGCTAGAATAGTCATTTACCACATTAACAATGTTTTTGACTGTATTTCTGATTCATTTAATGGTATCTTCATTGAAAAAACTGCTTTTCTTACATAAATATGAACATTTCTAAGTGACCCCAAACTTTTGAACGGTAGCGTATATACAGTCTATGACAAGATGGTCTATACATTAAATTTATACACCAGGCAGTCATGAGCATGTAATCGCTAGTCAGTGACAATCACTTCTTCAAATTCTTTCTATAGTGTGCTTTGAACTTTAGCAAACACTTTGGTCTCCCAGCTAGCTAGCTTTCCTGCTAAATATATTTTATGTTGTTTTAAGTCTTTGTGTGACAGACATTTGATGGTAAATGCTAAAACACACATTGGTTACTTGCTAGCATTAGCCACATCAAGTTAAATTGCAGCAGCAAAGCACCTGCTATTCTGATAAGCAACAACATTTATTTTCTGTAAATTTTAAAATCCCAGCCTTAGAAGGGCCTTCAGAATAAGGCATACAACATGTTTACAGACAGAATAAATTATGTGGGAACTTTTGCTGACCTTAAAAAACAGTAATACGACTTACTGGCATAAACTGGGCAGCAGAGAAAGTTGATATTGTGAAATGCCATCTCAACATTTATCTATTCATTTATGCATATTTGCTCGTTTCATCTGTCTTTGAATACTTCACGTGTCTATTACTGTCTTATTTTGCTGTTCAGACTTCCTTCTTTTAGTTATTTAAAGCACTCAGTGTGTCTGTATGAAAGTGTTACACAAACAGACTGATTGATTGACACATAAACACATGCAGACCAACACACACCGCCTACATACATATGCATATATTCAAATTGTGGTGGCTGTAATGCTGATGAAAGTGTTTTTTACTGTTTTTAAAAACACCACTGCTGTTCTCTGAGGTAATTTAGAGGGCAATGTCACTGTTTCTCTGTAGTTTCATACACTGAGGCAACACATTTGAAGCAGTTGCATTAATCTCATAATTGGAATATCGGCTCCGACCTCGTCACTCCCCACAGGGAAACACTTCGCTCAGCAACACAGAAGGAAGCCTACAGGTGGAAACTGGAGTGAATAATTTGTTGGTTTTTTTCTCTGCAAAAGTGCTTTAGAATCCCTTGTCAGTGCTACTTAAGTTGAACTGAGGACTTAATTAAGACCAATGAGCAGCATTTAAAAAAAAAAAGACTACAGCAGATTAAGTGAAAACAGACATGAAGTCCAACAGGGCTTCACAAAGCAGGTACAGCAGGGTGTGTTTTATTCTAATCCGGTTCAGGGTTAATCTACCAGTAGCACGCTGCAGAGACAGATGTGTCATTACAGGGTGTAAAACAGGACCTGGATGTCATTTTAATTGGATTTTACTGGATTTGTGACATTTTAATACTTATAAAACCCACAGACAAGACAGAACATAAATCTCCATGTCTGCAGTCAGCGAGTACTGGCACTGTTTTCTGCAGAAGAGAAAATATCAGTACAGCCACGCATTCTGTGAAATGAAAGCTTTGTTTTGATGAGTAATTAGCAATTAATTATAATGGCCCTCTTTTGTTTAAATCGATGTTTAAATAGATGATTCATTGTTTCCTTTCGCTCACCAGCGCAGTCATGGGTCCCTCTTTGTTGTTCAGCTCCCCGTATCCTCCACTGATGAAGCCTCGAACATCTTCGTAATCTGAAACACATATATGTGATTGTTTATCATTGCACACTGAATTAGATTAACCCTCCTGTTGTCCTCATTTATGGGCAACAAAAAAATAGTTTCCTTGTCTGAAAAAAATCCAAAAATTCTGCCAAAAAATTCCCCAAATTTCTGAAAATTGGCAAAAACTTCAGGAAGAAAATTCCAATAATTCCTTAAAAGTTTCCTTTAAAAGTTTTATTTCAAAAAGCCTTCAAATGTGGCAAGAAAATTCTTGTAAATATTTTCAATAAATGAGTAAAAATCTTCCAAAAAAATCCTAAAAATATCTAAAGTGATTACATATATATCAGTAAAACTTCTAATATTTTCTTTAAGAACATTCACAAAAAAATCAACAGTTGATTTTTTTTTGTGAATGTTCTTAAGAAACATTTTCAACATTTCTTTTTTCCACCAAAAAATGTTCAAAGACTTCCCAAAAATGGTGAAAATGACAGCAGAAGTTTCACTGTGAAAATATATATTTCTTCACACTTTTTTTCACATTTTTGCAGATAATGGGTCGGCAAAACTCACCTGCTCCAAACGTGGGGTTACACTCACTGGCGTCAATGAGGCCCAACAAAGCCAGAGATCCCCAACCGAGGTAACACACACGCCTACCACAACGCAAACTGAAACACATAGAGCAGAGCAGCAGGTTACTGATGCTAATTTTAGATACAATAATATATGATTGCAGGTTTAAAATCACTGTAACAGATATAACTGATGTTGCAGAGAGTAGTAGGTGTGATAAAGGTTGAATTTTTTTCTTTATTTTTCTTCCATTAATTGAGTTCCATTCAGTGACATCAACAGAGCCAAGACGCTGCTGTAAATCAAAGTATCCTGAGTCGGTTTACTGTGTTAAATAAAATGCATGGCAACAGTAAAAGGTGTCAGAGAGGACGTGCTACCTCTCTCCTGCTGCTTCCACCAGATCAGTGATTATCTCACTCTGAGCATAAGTGACATCCAGAGTTTTCTCATAAGCTCTCAGGCGCTGCAGAATACCGCTGTTGGAAAGAAAGAAAGACAAAAGTGAAATTTGTTATACATATAGCACATAAAATAATTTTACATGAACCCAAAGAGCAGCATCTCAGCATGTTCACAATGTTCTCTTTTCCACATTGACCTCTAGAGGTCAGCAATGCACAGCGGAAACATGCTGAAAACGCTGCCGTTACACTAATTCTGCACAGGGTAACTGCTCCCAGGAAGATTCTCAACTTGCTGGTGCTGTCAGCTTGAAGGACACTTTGACGAATGCCATGTGAGTTTTAAGAATGTTACACGGTTTGGCTTTGTGCTGCAGTCGACAGTTCAGTGATGAGAGACAGCTGTTCCATTTACGAAGCTTCAATTTGGCTTGAATTGAAAGAGATGAAAAAACAACAAATGTTTACACAATTGACACCAAGCATGCAAATTCTCACTCACTAACATAGCCAAGAATGCGAACAGATACACCGATACATGTGACTCTTAAAGGCGCAGATCACTAGTAATGTGAAAAACTTGTAAAGGGTTGCAGGTTGATGGCTGTAAACGCAAAGAAGCACTCAGGAAGCAACATGTTGTTCCTGTGGGTGCAGAAAGAGGCGACCGAAGGTGCTATGGGGGAATGGAAGTGATGAGGAGGAGCTGGTCGACTGTCCACTTGCAGGAATTGTGTCTAAGCGCTGGTGCACTTTTAAGTCTATTAAACCTCATTTCGTGCTGCGGGTCAAAACTGACCCATTTTAAGGTTTAAAAATGTGGAAAAAAATATATATACACTGCTCAAAAAAATTAAAGGAACACTTTGAAAACACATCATATTTCAATGCGAGGAAAAAACAAACTGGATATTTACATTGATATGGACTGGTTAATGTGTTAGGAATGAAAAGATGCCACATTGTTTAATGGAAATGAAAATTATCAACCCCCAGGAGGGCTAAATTCATGACACCCCAAAATCAAAGTGAAAAACTGATGTGGCAGGCTGGTCCATTTTCTGAAATTCCTTGGCAGCAACTCAAAACGGTATTCAGTAGTTTGTATTAGGGATGGGAATTTCGACTAATTTCCGAACCGACTAGTCACTAATTTTATAGGCGACTAGTCAGTTCGGAAAACTTGCAATTTAACCCTTTAAGCGCCAAAGTCACAATATTGCAACAAGCAACATTGCTGAACATAACAAGCCATAGCTTCACACTAGCGTTTAACCGACCAGTAAAATACTAAACGTTGCTCTCATCTGTGAAAAGCAAAAGGTGCCATTGGCAGACCTGCCAATTCCTGTGTTCTATGGCAAATGCCAACCGAGCTCCACGGTGCCGGTCAGCGAGCACCAGGGCCACTAGAGGATGTCAGGCCCTCAGACCACTCTCATTAAATCTCTTTCTGATTGTTTGGTCAGAGACATTCACACCAGTGGTCTGCTGGAGGTCATTTTGTAGGGCTCTGGCTGTGCTCATCCTGATCCTCCTTGCACAAAGGAGCAGATAGCTGTCCTGCTGATGGGTTGAGGACCTTCTGCAGCCCTGTCCAGCTCTCCTCGAGTAACTGCCTGTCTCCTGGAACCTCCTCCATGCTCTTGAGACTGTGCTGACAGACACAGCAAACCTTCTGGCAATGGCACATATTGACGTGCCATCGTGGAGGAGTTGGACTGTCTGTGGAACCTCTGTAGGGTCCAGGTATCGCCTCATGCTACCAGAAGTGACGCTTACCCTAGCCAAATGCAAAACTATTGAAAAACAGTCAGAAAACATTAGGAAGGAAAAAATGTCAGTGGCCTTCACTGATAAATTCATTCTTGTTTTGGGGGTTGTCTCATTGTTATCCCTCTAGTGCACCTGTTGTTAATTTCATGAACACCAAATCAGCTGAAACTGACTAAAAAACCCCTCTTTTACTTGACCAGATCAGTATCCCACATGTTTCACTGATTTGATGCAATGCTTAGATTAAAAAGTGTTCCTTTAATTTTTTTGAGCAGTGTATTTTCACAGTGAAACTTCTGATGCCCACATTTTCAACATTTTTGGGAAATCTTTGGAATTTTTTTGTGGAATAAAAGAAATGTTAAAAATGTTTGTTAAGAACATTCACAAAAAAATTGAGAATGTTCTTAAAGAAACTATTAGAAGTTTTACTGATATATATGGCATCACTTTAGATTCCACATGTATCTACTTCTATATTCACTATTCACACACACTGATATGCCATGGGCACCAATGAACCTGTCACCCTTCCTTGGATCGCCTTCTTAGCTACTAACCACTGAATACTGAGAATATCCCACAAGAACTGTTGTTTTGGAGATGCTTTGACATCACAGTTTGGTTCTTACACTGCCCACATTTTCCTGCTAAATTCCAGAACTAACTGTTCACTTGCAGCCAAATGTATCCCATCCCGTTAAACAGGAAAATCAATGGAATTCACTTGACCTTTGTTAATAATGTGGTTCATGTTTGTTTATTTGAAAATATCAATACCAGTCTGTCTGTATGCTGAATCTCAAGGCAAAGCCAGCAGACTGTTCTGTTCGCTGGTATAACGGCAGGAAGAAGTGTGAAACAGTTGGGCTTCCTCTATCCAAATGTAAGAAAATATGCCGACCAACCCCTCTAAAGCTCACACATTGTATCCCATCTGTTTGTTCTCTGTGTTTAATCTGCGTTTCTTAACTTTGGAGGGAGACAGCTGTTTCTCCAAGCTTACACTCTTTAAGTTAAGCTAGTACAATCATCTGCTCACACTAGAGGGCTATCAATCTCCCCACCTCGTTGTTTTGTCTATTTCCTAAAGTGTTTAACTCTTTCAAGTGTCTTTCTTTTATTGTTATTTATAGGGCACTTGGAGGTGGTTGTACCTCCACCTGAAACTCTCACAGCGACAGCGGCAAACTAAAATAGAATCGTGCAAAGCGTGAGTGTATTCAGGTAGCTGCAGGTGAAATAATTCAAAAAGCTTTTCAGTGTTTCTATCTTACTTGTATGCGACGGGTGCGTGTGAGAAAGCGGCAGCGTGAGCGGCAGATAAGACAACCTCCAGGAGAATCTTGGTGGCGCTGCCTCCCTTCATCCTGGAGGAGCCGCTGATGGCTTCTGGCTGAACAGACACACACAGAGTTAGCGGGCAGAGCAGAGCGACAAAGCTCCCCCTCGTTTCTAATTCGGAGACTTGACACAAATGCAGCCTGAACGGTTAGAGGAGGAACGGGAATAATGGGTGCAGGAGCACGATGAGCACAAGTACCCCGACTGCTGGGTTGATGAGGAAGGCCTGGTGGCTTTTGGCGAGCTCCTGCATCCTCTGAACCACACTGAGAAATGTGAATGTGCAGCCTGGTAGAGGTTCATCCCTACACAATGAAACAAAGATTGTCTTTACGTTAAACTTCTTCTAAATCAAATGTTACCTATGACCCCAGATTTGATACACGATCAACTCAATCAATATTCACCACTTTCAAAAAAATGTAAAATTAAAGATGGGATTTTTGGTGAATTCAGGATAAGTGACCCACAAAACAAAAAAAATACATGGAAGCACTAAAGCATGCAAAACAGAGTAATGAAATCAAAATATCTGTATTTTTTATGTGAGAAATATATAGTATAGAAAATATACAGTGTGCAAAGTGAAGCAGTCACACACCTGGCCTGATGTGCAGGGTTGAAACCCACCAGAACAGGAGTGTAGACTTCAGGGTGCTGCAGGCAAAAGTCCAGCTGACCTGCCACAAATGGAGCCTACAGGACCGGAAATAAAAAAAACAGCAGTAGCAGTCCAGTGATAGTTTCACTAATAGTGGTACAATAAACAGCAACTCTCAAAAGAGTTTACATGTAAATTTAGTCTCTGAACTATCAGGCTGACTTACAGATAATCCGCACGAAATGCCGATGAACAGCACTCTCTTCTTTCCCTCGCAAACCTGCAGAGCACCAAAAACATGTAGTGGCAGAAACGCTGGACCTTCTCTACCACATTTACACTATTTCCACTCAAACACACACTTTCCACAATGCCACTGACCTTCTTCAGACTGAGCATTCCCAGTTTGGGGTCGTCTTCGGGAGCTTCTTGTGAGGAAAGGAGAGCTCTGAGGAAAAAGAGTGAGAAGAAAAAGTGACTTTAAAGGGAAGAAATAACACATTTCTCCTCTTAGAAAAGTAGATGTTCTTTAAGCAATAAAACACACTTTCACAGCAACAACTATCAAAACCACACAAGCCAGGGGTCATTTTATACAAAGTAAGTCTGTTGCAGCTGCTTTTCTATGTTTAATTGTACGTTTATGATATATAATTCCCACAATATCAATATCAATATATACCTGTCTCCTCCTGCAATGATGTATGAATAAACCGGACTCTGGTTCAGCTGCCTCAGTGCTCTGTTGAAGCCTGACTAACATCACACACAGACACACAAAAACACACCACAGAAAGCATTTTTTTCATAAACTGAGCAAGATTTGATTAAATAACTAAATTTAGTGCAATTTTTTGATATTACTGGCATGGTTTTCTCTGCTTCTGCCTTTATCTTTCCATTATGAACACTCCAGTAAGTGTTGTGGCCCAGTTGTTTGCCTCCTTATTTCTGGTTTCCGGGGAGCTAAATCATGTTTCAGAGTAACTTTTACCGTGATGAGGAAAGCCAGTCGACCAGAAGTGCCACAACCACTCAGTATAACAAGGCTGTCCTCAGGATCCTGTTAAAGAAACAGAGGACACGATAGCAAGGCTGAGAAATAAAAGTACACACTTGAAGACGGAGTCTGAGAGAAGATACCTTCAGAATGAGCTCCACCCTTTTAGCAACCTCCATCAATGTTGTCACCACTTGGTCACTCAAAAGCCTCTAAAAATCACATTTAAATAGTTATATCTTGAACTTTTAGAATATGTTGTCAGTATAGTATATTTGTCAGTAAGTGTTTATGGAATGCCTGTACATGGTAGGTTGACCCTGTTTCTTCTGGAAACATCTGGGCATCACAGGCCTGTAGCATCTTCACAATGCTGCTGGCTGATGCTCGGTCGATGTCACGAGTTAAAGGGTTCGATTTCTCTGAAACAGGGAGGGAAGGTTCATAATCTGGGGACTGAGAGACAAAAAATGAGGAAGAAAAGAATAATTAGATGTATGTGTTGCTTTGAGATTCTTACGCCAAACCTACTTTATTCCAGTGATTATAAAATGTAAAGCGTAGCTACAAATTGGAAAAACTTTATCTTGTTTGAAGTACTGTCCTTAATTACAATTTCAAGATTGCTCGAGGTTATTTGATTCTTCTATTCCATATTTCAGGGTGAAATATTACACTTTCTACACCCCTACATTTTTCTGGTAGCTTTATTTAAGGTGCAGATTTGACACAATAGCTAATATAACATGCTATAACACACTGTGTCTATTTAGGTCACATTTTAGATGTTTATGAGTTGCAGCTTCATTGCCTCTCCTACTCTAAACTTTTCATATGGTTTTATTTCCTAAAATGTTCCAATGAGCCAAAATCTCTCCAAAACATCAAAGATTGGAGGAAAAACACAAAACAACATCCATGGAGCTACATAGTTAGGAGTTAGCAGTTAGCTGCCGTGCTAGCTAGCGAGCATAAACATGTAGCAGTTCTGGTCACAAAAGTCGACTAGCATCTTCCAGGTACACTAATTACAATGTGTTAAAATGGCAAGTTTGTATTCCATAATGGCTTTTGTACTAATAAAACAGCTTTTATTGAAATAGCTTATTTAAAACAGCCAACTTTGAGGGAGCCTTTGACATTTTGGCAAATTTTCTTTAATGCTTTTTACTAGAGTTTGAAAAGAAAATGAATGCTGCTATCATGTAGCTAAACTAACATGTAAATAGTGGTCAGTTAGCTTAGCTAAGATAAACATTTGAAGCTGGAGGAAAAAGCATTTCTGGCTTCTTTTAAATGTAACAAAAGTCTGTTAGAACCTTCAAAGTATATTAATTAGTTATTTTACTTTCATTTATTAAATACAAACACATATAAAAACAACAAGTTTCTATTTCACAGTGGTTTTTGTGTCAGATTATTTTGTACCCATGCACTGTGGCTTCTGGACCTCATGCTAAGCTAACTCCTGGCTGTAGCTATACACTATATTTGCCATAAAACACGCATTGTTCAAATACTACTTAGCATGCTGTTAACTTACCTCCCACTCATGCATAGCAGAAAGACTACAAGTCCAATCTGATTTTGCCATTTTACACAAATCTGTCCTGTCCTGTCAAAAACAGTTTGTCGCAAGAAATGTGCCTGTGTGCAGCTGGTTTCTTTTCCAGTATTCAAAAGGAAAGCCACAACATGTGCGGCTCTATCTGAAGTGGCAAAGTTCACTTTGAGACCTTTGAGACTGAGGTGTTAAAGGAACACACCATCACAAAGAACACCTGTAGATTCATGGCACCTGAATTTAGCACCTGTAAAACAGGAAATAAACTGCATTCACCAATCACAAGTGAAACATTTCCAACCCCTGATTCACAAAATGTAGCACAGCAAGTCAATTGGAGCTCAGATATCAAACTAAAAAATCAGCATGGGACAGCTTTCGTTTAACAAAAAAAGAAAAAAAAATCCTTGATCTCAGCTCAGAGAGTGTTGGCTCAGTATAAATAAAAACCTCTAACAGTGAAATTCCTGCCACGATTTTCAAACATGCTTTTCAACCCTACAGTGTCCCAAAGATCCAACTGATTCTCAGCAGTGAGAAAATATTTACACCACAGCAGATTGTGGAGTCTAATACATTTCATCACTCCTCCAAACTCCCACCACAGTCTCTCATAACTGCCGACTAATTGCTGTTGGTGACTCCGCTGCGAGGACATTTTTCACATCGTGTTCCATCAGCGAAGAAAAGACTAATTTTATTTCTCCTAACACTCCCTAATTCGTGTCACATCTCTCTTTTTTTCTGACATGAAGAGAATTTCCTGTAAAGACACACGACTCTCTGCAGTGATGCATTTGCATGAATCATTACCGGCTCACACTGATTATTAATAATATCAGACATTTGAGGTACAGTTGGGTGTTAACCTCTCTGAGTCAGTCCAACACCAGAGCTGTGCGTGGGGCTGTGTGATATGTCAAATCAGGACAGTTGCACCGAGCTAGAATATTCAGTGGCAAAGCAGACTGTACTAAAATCTAATAAAACTCATCATTACTTGATTGATAGATTAGTTGTCTGGCCTATAAAATGTCAGCAAATGGTGGCTCAATGTCTCCCAAAGCCCATGAATAGATCTTGTTTGGTCCACAACCCAAAGATATTCAGTTTATTGACATGGAGGAGGAAATAAAAACTATCAGAGAAATTCCGTTTTTCTTAAACCAATTATTTGATTGGTGGGTAATTATTTTTAAAGTAGTTGAGAACTAATCAGTTAATTGTTGTTGCAGCTGCCTCTCGTTTGGTATTGTGCAGAAAAGTATTAATGCTTAAACTGGATGTTTAAATAGACGATGCTTGTGTCAAAATGTTGCTTGAGATGTTCCTTTTTTCACTTTAGACTTATTTCTGCATATCAGTTTAAATATCAAATAAGCCTAATTGCCATCCTGGGGTGCAGAAGGCTAACAGAGACCCTCCTAACAGGTGAAAAAAATCATTCAATTGTTAATCTGAACTTCCATCCATCCATTCTCTATACACCGCTTTATCCTCACTCGGGTCGCGGGGGGTGTTGGAGCCTATCCCAGCTGACTCGGGCGAAGGCAGGGGACACCCTGGACAGGTCACCAGTCTGTCACAGGGTTACATATACAGACAGACAATCACACTCATATTCACACCTACGGGCAATTTAGAGTAACCAATTAACCTCAGCATATTTTTGGACTGTGGGAGGAAGCCAGAGTGCCCGGAGAAAACCCACGCATGCACAGGGAGAACATGCAAACTCCATGCAGAAAGATCCCAGGCCCAGCCCAGGATTTGAACTGAGGATCTTCTTGCTGCAAGGCGAAAGTGCTAACCACTACGACACTGTGCAGCCCCTAATCTGAACTTTCATTTTGTAATTTATTTCACATGAAATCTCATTTAAATAATCAGACCTTCAGGGGTCTTTAAGGTTAGGGGCCTGATTTCAGACATTTCAACCAAACCCAGCTCTGTTTTCAGCCCTGGAAACCCACAGTTCAGCAGCCAATCACATCAGACTCTTTAATTAACCTGAGCCATAATCGTTTTTTTCCCACAGAGCTGGAAACAGATGGTGAAGAGGCACAGACACAGGACATTATCACAGTTTTTTTGCTATTTTTCTTGCTCTCCATTCTTTGTGTTTGCAGCACAAAACAGCATTCCAGTCGATCCTCGCTGCTTTTCCTTGTTTTGAATTTGTCACAAATCTCAGCAGCTTTTTAAAATGTAAATGCCTGCTTTGTGCCTGTGACGACTCGGAGCAGTGAAGCCGCTCTGCTGCATTTTTCACAAACCGAACACGCCTTTCTCACTGAATGATGCAGCAGCAGACTTGTTGACCAGCTGACAACAATGTCTGAGTTTATACAGTCGGAGGAGATGAAGCACAAAGTCTCTTGTTCTGTTCATGCCTCGGCTGGTGAGAACAGCTTGTTTCTTCCCATTTTAGTTAGTTAGTTCTTTTCCCGACTATGTTTACTAGTGCCTTTGACATCCACGTGTTTCCAACCTGTAGCAATGCCTCATAAATAAGAGATTCCTCCTGAGCTGACCCCCTCTACGTCCAGCCTGCTGCAGAGCTGCACCGCACACTGACCTTGGCAGCAAACCACGAAAGGTCCTTCGATTGAGAAGAAGCTGCAGAATCTCCTCCCCATCCCACTCATCCTCAGCATTGTTCTTAGTTCTTGACAAATCGCTGCTCCCACAGGAGGAAGGAAGCCATCAACACTTAAGTGGCTCCTCTCATTATTAGTCATAAAACTCGGGAAGAGAAAATGGCTCATTCAGGGTGCGGCGAGGAGAAGGTTTTTGTTTTTGGCTTTGCTGTAATTTTCTGTCTGACATTGTCACGAACTTGAGCTCAAACCGATTTGTTTGATGCTGCAAAAAAAAATCACAGCATTGCATTAAAAATATTACACCCTACATTATACATGTGGTTATTTAAATGTCTTATTTATCTCATTTTAAAATTCTAACAGTGTAAAAGCAGGATTTTTACACTACCACAGCACTGAAAAGGAGGAACATCAATTTCCAATGAAAAAGAGACCAAACTGCCTCTGCTAGCTGAACTAAACAAATCTAAAATGACACCACTTTGGCTGCATAATGACTTTTTTTATAGCTTCAGTCTGCTAGCTTTCCCAACTCATACACATATGCACAAAATGTATTCCCAAATTAGCTACTTCCATTTTTCAAAGATCTGCTTCCTTCTATGACAGTCAGGTTGGTGTTAAGAGGCTACACAGACACCTTTCCCAAGTATTGTCCTTATTGGTATAATTTTAAGGTATTTTTACTCTAAAGCGTGGCCATTTTATGTCACTTTAAATTTGTTCTTTATCTGTATTTCAGATAGGAGTATGGTGTTTTTACCCCACTGGCTCTATCCATGTAGGAGTTGATCAAGCAGTAGTTATAATTTGCCACACCTCCATCTGCTACAACATTAAAACACTTAGATGTTGATGCATCTTTACTAATATTATGCAATACTGCAATGAATATTACTGTAAAACACTGAGAGGAGTTATTCTGGCTGATTTTGCTCATGTTGGAGTTAAAATGGGAATTATGGGAGTTCACCAAACTTCATGAACGATAAAGATGCATTCTCACTTCAGCAGATTCGACCAAACTAACAGGATTAAAGTGAGGTCTTATCAGCAATGTGAGAGAATGATAAGAAAAAAAGTTCTGTACAGACAACATTATCTGTTTAAGGTGAGACATTGCAGGAAAAAAACTTGGCCATTTTTTAGATTTTAGGCCATTTTGCTTACAAAACCTTTTAGTCAGATAGAAAGAAAACACCTAAAATACACGTTAATGCATGCAGACGTAAACTATACCACATGTGGTTTTAAGTTGTTTTCTCAAAATGGGATTTTTCTCCTAATCTGAGCCAAAAATCTCCACTTCAGTAGCACTTGCAGACACCAAACTTTCCAGTTTTACTCCTATTGATATTCTGAAGATTTTCCCAAAGGTTTTCTGTTACATATATAATTGAAAACCACATGTATTTAATATTATCTTACTAAAATCATAGCAAAAATATATTTTCCCCCTGGTTTCTGACAGTATCTTCAGAATTATGGAGTGATTTAAGGAGATATCCAAAATCCCCTTTTTGCTCTTGAAATTTCGGTAAATTAGTACAGATTTCATTAAATTTGCCCTCATTTGCATATTCATTATAACATTTTAGAAACTTGTAACACACAAGAAATAGTTCTATTTATGAAGGCAATGAATTGAGAAAGTTTCATGGCGATATCTCAGTATTTTCTTTTCTTTCGTGTCTTCTTTATTGTCTAAAACAACAGAATTTTCTTTCTCTGGTAACTAAAACATCTCTTTAACCACACAAACATTAACTATACATCTGTTTCTGCACTCCCTCTTTAAACACCAGAACAGGAGAAGCAGAGAATTTTTTTTTTTGAAAAGACAGCACAAAAGTTTTTTTAAAAAGTCTGAAAATACGGTGTTTGGGCAGCCAGAGCTTTCTAACTTACTGTAGTATTTCTTAAAGAACATTTTAATGCAGGACGTTTACTCAGTTTAGTGCATATCACAGAATTACTACTTCTTTCCTCCACTGTCAGACTCTTTTCAAAAGCTGGAAGTTCTCACCAGTCATCCTCTTCCATAACAACCCAGCTTTTCATGTGTTTTGATTGTATTTTTTCCAACAATCTGTGCGTCTGAAACTTTTTTAAGTTTGTCAATTAACTTCCCATTGTTTTCCCTCTAAAGCCTTTATGCAGATGTACACTTCCTGCATATCTGAGACGTCCCGAACAGTGAACAGAAAAACTTTTTAATTACGCCTGCACCTTATCTAACATCGTCCTGAATCACGAGGAGATTAAAACTTTCATTTTGATTCCTATCAACTCCGAACAGAGTCATTTTTTGATCATTTGGGACTCGGTGCTGATTTTGCTGCTTCTTTTTACTCCTTTCACGGCTTTCATTTGGATAAATATTGCATAGTTTCGGGTGGGACTGCAGCTGCACGTCTCTCTGAGTATGATTCAGGAGAAGTGGATCATCTCCGACTGCGCATGTGTCATTTATTAACTTCCAGAATTTCATGTTTTCTTCACATTCTTAAGTCCCCGCGAGTCACGTGTCGCTGCTCTTTCCCCGAGACGTGGATGTAATTATCCTTAAGTGCAGGTGTCGGGGAGAACAGTCTGCAGCCTTTGAGTGTTGCCGTCACTCACTCTCATTGTCTTCTCGCTCGTGCGCAAACGGCGAAAAACCCATCGACTCCCTCCCCAGCCCCGTCCTTCAGCCGCACAGCCACGGTCGTCATGACAACAGAGCGGCTAATCTCCAGTGGACAGCGCAGGGAGAGAAAGTGCAAGAGGAGCTCGCGCAGGAACGTGCTTCTGAGAAAGTGTGTGATAAAGAGATGCAGTGCATGCTTGCATATTTTACAGTGTGTGTGTGTGTGTGTGTGTGTGTGTGTGTGTGTGTGTGTGTGTGTGTGTGTGTGTGTGTGTGTGTGTGTGTGTGGAGGGAAAAATAAATTAGGTGTGTGTTTAATGACATCATTGCTACATCTTCACAACAGTGGACAGGTTTAAAGACAATATTTACACGATAGCCAGCATTCCTCAGTTTTTGCTTTATTTTTCCTCAACATTCTCCAAAAAAAAATCCATTTTTACTCCCCCATCCTCACTTCTTCCTCCCTAAATCTTCCCCTTCTTTGCCTCTTATCTGTTTTCCCTTCCCCAATTTTTACTCTAAATCCCATTTTCTCCTCTTTTCCGTCGCTCCATCCCACCACACACAACATCCCCTTTTTTCCTCCCTTTCCTCTCCGACACAACCTTTTCATCCCTGCCACAATTCCTTAATCTTCCCCTCTCTTCTTCCCTTTTTGTCCCCCCGTCAATCTTTTCATCCTTTCAAACTGCTCCGGCCTGAATCATCTCTTCTATCTTTATCTTGCCCTCCACACACACACTCCTTTCATCCCTCCTCTAATTCCTAAACCCATCCCTCTCTCGTTCTCCATCCAGCCCTCAGCCTTCCAGCTCTCCTATAGTCCCTCTATATTCCCCCTCCTCTCCTCTCACAGAGCCCATCCCAGCTCCTCACGTTTCTTGCCTCTCTGTCTCGCTGCACTGGAGTAAATTACTGTAAAACGCAGGAAAATATGTCTAAATACTGACAAATGTGATGTTTTTTGTGAGCCAAAAACAAGAATGATGTTAGCAGCAGGCTACGTAAAAATTGCATGTTCAGGAAGCACTGTTCAGTCTCATTTCTTTTTTATTTTCTACATAAATTTATGTGCTTTTTATTGATTTCTATGATGTATTTAATACAGAACATTTTTCACACATTGCAGCCTTTGAATAAATGATAACTGTCCATGAAACTCAAGTTATCCATTATTGATACGTGCATTTTAAAATGTTAAAAACGGTTAGTAGATTGAGATTCTAGCTCATATATATTAAGAATTCATACAGGAACCTTCAGAAAACGTTCTTTAAATGTTTTCTGTACATTCCTGTTTCCTGGGATTGCTACTTATGGCTCATGTGTGCAACTCAGAGTAGTATTTACAGATTTCCATAGAAGAAAATGCTGTAAATTACATGAAACTACAGTTAAAATGAATATTGATTACAGAGGCAGCATTATACTACAGTGTATCATTGGATCGTCTACTTACAGTAAATATTAGATTCTACTATAGAGAGAGAATATAGTAAATAACTGATAAAAAATACAGCTTCTAATTTTACAAGAATTGTGCTGAAGTGTGCTCGGCTGGCAGAGATCAGTCACACACACACATATGTTAGGGCTGATTAGGCTGGCAGAGCCACCGGGCAGGCAGCCCACTGGAGGGGATGATGGAGGGATGCATGGAGAGTGTGAAGGAGGGCGAGACTCAGAGAGGGGATGGATGAAGAAACGATGATGATTGATGGCGCAGCAAAAGGCAGATGGTGAAAATCCTTGTGTTATTTTTTTCCCTTCCTCCTATAGAATGAGCAAAGTGGCTGTTTTCATTGGAAAACAATCACCGTGTTCCTGGAGCTACAGTGCAGTATAGCAGGAGCCCCCTCCCATCCCCCAGTAGGTGTGTGCAGATGTGGTTTCGGGGGTGAATCCGGTAGAGGGCGGAGTGAGAGAGAGAGAGAGAAAGTGAAGGAGGAGTGGGGGGAAAGCAGGAGCTGCAGAGGGCTGGAGCTGCGGAAAGGAAGAGGAGGGGAGCGGACACGGGTGGCAGCGGATGCCGGGCAGCTGCGGCCTGAGTGCAGGCGACAAGAGAGGCAGGAGTCGGTGGAGCTCCAGAGGGTTTTAGGATACAGGAAGAGATAGAACAGTGTGGAGATCGGTGCGCACGCACGCACGCACGCACGCGCTTGAGTCACTTTTGGGGGTGCACATTATAGCCCCCCCTCCCTTAGAGGACACACACACACACACACACACACACGCGTCTTAAGAACAGCGGGAGATGCATTACGTCATAGCCTCCCGTCGCCCTAGTTGACCGCGCGCGCAGGACGGGATGATGCAGGGCTGCTGGACCACAACGGGAACGGATTCCGCTGCTGCTGCACGCGAGCGCCCGGTGGCGGTGTCCGGACCGCACGAGGAAGAAGGGGAGCCGCCGTCGCGCGGCCGCCGGCTCTGATGGCTCCTCGCGCCCCGGGCGGGAAAGAGACACAGCAGTCGCCGCGGCGCGAGAGGGAAGGGGACAGCAGGTATCTGGGAAGTGACGTGGAATCCGCGCCCCGCGAGAAAGCACCACGGTGCGGTTGTCGTGCGTTTCGCAGGAGGGCAGGAGCGGGAAGGGGAACATGGCCGCGCAGTCCGACGGCGGCAAAGCCGGGGTCGGGTGCGGCGGCGGCGGCTTCGCCCAGCTGTACGATGTTGACGCCGAGGAGCCTCTGGACTCCGCCGCGATCCACATCTGTCAGTGCTGCCGCTCCTCGGCTTGCTACTGGGGCTGCCGCTCCGCCTGCCTCGGCTCTCTGCTCGGCGGGGGCCAGCCTGCCGGAGGGGTCGGCATCCGGGAGACTCACTGCCCGCCCCGGGAGCAGCTGTGGCTGGACTGCCTCTGGATCATCCTCGCCCTCCTCGTCTTCTTCTGGGACGTTGGCACGGACCTGTTCCTGGCGGTGGACTACTACCAGAGACAGGACTACCTCTGGTTCGGCCTCACTCTCTTTTTCGTGCTGGTGCCGTCGGTGCTGGTCCAGATTCTGAGTTTCCGCTGGTTCGTGCAGGACTACACCGGCGGGGGGCTCGGCGAGGTGGAGGGGCTGACCAAGCGGGGCACGGTGGCTCTGGGCTGCCTGTATCCCGGCAGGGACCGCCTGCAGCTGGCCACCATCTGGCTGTGGCAGGCCACTATACACATCCTCCAGCTGGGACAAGTGTGGAGGTAGGAGGTCACAACACAAACAACAACACACACCTGATTTCTACCTGCAAACACACAACTCTCTCTCTCACACACACACACAGTGTCACACACACACTGACTGCTGCTAATGGGTAGAGTGGGATGTCTACTTGATGCAGCTACAAGAGAGGAAATGTTGCCTCACAGTGACAGTTAAAGACTCTCTGTGACCTCTCCTGCGCTTGAGTTAGTATCTGGGAATGACAGACAGATATGAAGAGAGACACAGTCCTCCCACAGACAAACTCGCTGAACTTTTTTTAATTTTCGGGTCATCTCATGAAAAGTTAATTCAGCAGCTCAGATTGAAAAAGAGCAGCATGTATGGCAGAGAGGGTGCAAGTAAGTGACACTACTGTCTACAAGTGCACTAGTTCAGACTGAGCCTTGACACACTTTACAGAAAACCTTTGATTTTACCTAAAGATGAAATAAAACACACTGAAGCGCTCTCCATGGTTCTGAATCCACATCCAGCACCATGGAGAGCGTCTCACTCAGGGTTCCTCACTTCAGCTGGAGAACAGAGAAGTCAGGCTTATGTCTGTGTGCACGTTTGTGTAAATGCGTGTGTCCATGTGTGTGTGACCAGTGGAAAAACGGTGTCACGGCTCTTCCCGTGAGTGTCAGCATGCATGGAGAGTACAAAGAGGAAAAGCATCTGCGCTTCTGGCAACACACTCACTGTTTATCTCCCTCCCTCTCTCTACTACACACACACACACACATGTATACGCACAGTTGGACAAGATTAGGTGCTAATTGTAGCGCTAAAAGACTACACACACACACACACACATGCCCCCTCTTTCTGCTGCACACACATACACTTTTTTGCTCGATTCATACAAATGTATAAAGCGTTGCAAAGCGGTCGTAGTAGTAGCAGGAGTGTGCTAGATTGTCTCCAGCCTCCTCCATACAAGGACAGTGTTCACTCTGAAAACTCCTTAATGGTGTCCACTTGCCTCTGGGTGGGCAGCGAGATGTACAAAGTGATGTGTGTGTTTGTGTGTTCACGTCCTGCTGTGCTACTCAGCTCCTCTGCTCCGGTTGTAGTTGTTAAAACAACCCCCTCCTTGCACACAAACCTTCTTTTTCTATTCTTCTACCTCCATCCATCCCCCCCTTTCCTCTCCACCTCTTCCCAGTAATCACACCCCTTGGCCTGCAGAATGGACTCTCCCACCTGGAGGAGCAGGAGAAGGAGGAGGAAGAAGGAGAAGAAGGGGGTAGTTGTAGCCGAGGAAATGGTACGGCCTGATTGAGACAGAAAGCTTGGAGCTGGAGAGCTGAAGAGGGGGATGAGGGTGTACACAAAGTGGCAAAAAAAACAGGGGGAGGGGAGAGGAAAGAGAGCGAGAGGGAAGAGGGAAAGTGAGAGTGGTGGGGGTAGGGTGGGGTGGAAGATCTACTGTATTCGGCACATATGGTTTGAAGCCACAACCTTCCATGTCAAGTGGCACAAGAAAAACCTCGACCTTTAGCGTGAATATGAAAGACATGACTTTCTGTTTACGAATTTTTTTTAAAATGACGGTGGTTTGTTTATCCTTCGTTGATCTTGAGTCAAGGACATGCAGCATTTTGGGGTCTGTACCTCATTTTAAAGCAACCGTCAATGCAGATTTAAATGAAGCAGCAGTGTCCGTGTGTGAGGGGCATGTGTGCACATGGGAGCGTTTTCCTTCTCATGCTGCATTATTTATGGTGTGTGAATTAGGCTGGTATGTTTCAAACCATATGGGCTGTAATAGTCATACACACAGAGCCGTTTACGATGAAGAAGCACGTACAGCTGTGATGAGGGGAGGGGTACCATTAGAGTGCTATTTGCACTCATGTGCATACATGGCTGCACACACACGCTCAGCCAGTGACCTGAGGCATTCTAATTGAACTCGCTGCCTACGTCCACCCACATGAGCTGTACTTTCCCAGATACAGAGATGAGCTCAGTACGTATAGATCAACTTCTCATCATGGCTGTTGGTTCATAGTTAGATGTTCAGGTTTGAGCTCAATCCAAAAATGGATGTTTGGAGGGGAGATGCTGACACCGTTTTGTTTTTTCTTTTTGGGAGTGGAAAACTGCACTATTGATTAATCAGCTGATATTCTTACATTTGACTTGGCGCCACCATCTGCTCTGCTGCAAAACGCTACTCTGCTACATGTGCTGCAGACTGTTGGAAACAATGGAAACGAAGCCGATCTGCTGGGCAAACTGTGATTTCTAAACGACCAGGTTACAGTTTTTGGAATTTAAGTAGTTTTATTTGTCAAATTAGGCAAAAGAAGGGGTGGAAAATGAGAAATCGATTTAAATTATTAGCATTTACAGGAGATTTTGTTGGAACATCAAACTGCAACCAAAAGGTTTTGTGAAATGAATGAGAGAACTGGCTGCAAATGTTGTTCAGATGAAGCTAAATGCCACCACTTCTGAGAAAGTTAGACTGGTGTGTGAAAGTGTTTGCTCATGAACAAGTGACCGACTGAAAGCACAACACAAACATTTAATCTCGAGAAGCTGGTCTGGACAAACAGGATTGTAGGAAAACTCGGGTCAACACTGGCAGGGCGTTCAGTTCACAAACACAGGGACAAAGACAGAACATTAGTGAAATCAGAACAGCAGTTTTGCATCGCCAGACTAATATCACATTTTGTTTTACTGCTGTGCCAGAGCTGGAGAGTCACATCTAGTCTATAATTTATAGACGAACCTCATCGATCAACATGATGTGCCAAAAAAACTGACTGTGCTCTTCTTGTTAAAGCTGTATTGCCCCCGTTTGAATAGCTGCTTTTATCTAAATGAAATGCACAGAACTTTACATCTGTGGTGACAACATAAACGGGTGTTTCTGAACATTTCTTGTAAAAAAAAAAAGCTCAGATTATTGTTTCTGTTGTTTACTCCTCATTTACACTGTAATTAATATGATTTATAGATCCATTTTCAATTTAAAATAAAGAAATTCTCTCTTTTCCAAATATTCTAATGACTGTAATCCCTAAAATGTAGCCCTCGTGAATGAAATTAAGTCATTTTGATGCATTAATACTATTTTGGTCACACAGTCGGAGCTACAGTCAGTGGAAAGCTGCATTATTTGAGCTGAATTGATCTTTTAAAGCTAATTCAATTGGAGAACAACTGGATTAGTTATAATCTAGGACACAGAGTAGGTAATGTGATACAGAAAGACATAATTATAATTGATCCTAATCAGTTTTTAGCAGAGCAACACCCACCGGTGTCACAATAAAAATTTTCTGGACCTTAAACAGAGAACATTTAAAGCTGGTTTGACTGAGATCTTCACGTTGCACTAATCAAACATTTTAACAGACTTATTGAAAACCAGTTTTGCTCTCATATTGCTTAACATGAAGAGATGAGTCCTAAATCGTGAAATAAATGCGACACGATTCACATGCTCCAAATTTGGATTTTGTTTTAGTCACCGATGTCTCAACAAGCAAGCTGTTTTTATCTTGGGATCTGTCATTCTGCTATTTGCAGTAGATTGCTATTTTTTATTCATAATTGCATCATCTGCTGATTATTTATCGTGATTAGTCAAGTGGTTGTTCTATCGAAGAAATCTCGCCAGACGCAGCAGATAAAATGAGAACAGGGCAGAGGAGTTTGAGTACGGGTAAGTACAAATATGACAATGAACACAATCAAATCAATCTGAGTCAGAAAATTACAAATAAAGACATAAATTAGAGAGTTCTGAAAGATTTCACAATGAGAAAAGTTTTAAAAGTTCAGCAGGCGGAGAATTTCAAAGCAAACAAACTGATCTTGGCGAAATCAGCAGGTCAATAAACCATGAAAAACAGTGAAAATAGCCACTACTATTGCGTTGCTGACCTATTAAAGATGCTTTTTGTTATCTAACCAACATCCCAAATCTAAACATATTTAGGTTATTATCATACATGATGTCAAAAACAAAAATGAGCATGAAACCCTTTCATTTATGTAGCTGGAACCAGTAGATTTGTCTTATTCTGAAAAGTCAGATGTTTTAAAACCAAGTTTTTGCTTAAATCAAAGTGAATTTCGCTGGATTTTGGTTGATTTTTATATGAATGTTCTTAAAGAAAATATTACAAGTTTGACTGATATATATGTAATCACTTAAGATATTTTCAGGATTCTTTTGGAAGATTTTCACTCATTTTTTGAAAATATTTACAAGAATTCTCTTGCCAAATTTGGGGGATTTTTTTTTTTTTTTAAATAAAACTTTTAAGTTAAACTTTTAAGGAATGATTGGAATTTTCTTCCTGAAGGTCTTGCAAATTTTCAGAAAATTCGGTAATCTTTTTTGCTGAATTTTTGGATTTTTTTCAGACAAGGAAACTATATTTTTGGTGCCCGTAAATGAGGACAACAGGAAGGTTAAGCATCTGATGATTTGTTATATCTGTGTTTTGTGGCAAGAAACTTACATCTAGTCCATTCAGGATTTGAATTAATGCCTCTGCATTATATACGATAAAATAGTGACTAACATCTGTCATTTAAGGAATGTTTGAAATAAAAACATGTCTTTTACATGTACTTTTACAGAGAAAATGGCAGCATTTGTGGCACTTGTGCTTGAAAAACTAACCATATGCTCACTTGACCACTTGACTTGTTTGACATTGCTAGATGCCCATGAAGTTTACAACTAAAGGAAAAACCTTGACTGAATGAGGCTGAGGAATGTATGTTTGTACCTCTGAACCTCCTGCAGGTACATCCGGACGCTGTATCTGGGCGTCATGTCGCGTCGGCAGAAGGAGCACCAGCGGCGGTGGTACTGGGCCATGATGTTCGAGTACGCAGACGTAAACATGCTGCGACTGCTGGAGACTTTCCTGGAGTCGGCGCCTCAGCTGGTCCTGCAGCTCTGCATCATGATCCAGGAGAACCGAGCCGAGACGCTGCAGTGTAGGTGGAGCTCGGGCCGCATGGTGCTGTCTGCAAAATCCACACAGATCAGCTCTGCATGAACATTCCCAACTTGCCGCCACGTTTACCACCATAATACCGTGTTTTCGTGTTGCCAACAAAGCACATACAAATCAGCAGCTGCACAAACAGTAATTAGCAATTTCCGCACATTGTGCTCAGTGATGTGTGGCTGCAGATGGTGCCGCTTCTGGATTTTCACACCATTTTTTTATTTATTTCATTTTTCGGTCAGGTAATCCGAGAAGAGAAAGCACAATCATGAAACATTCGGGGGATGTGCTAGCCAAACTCCCTCTCCCTCCTCTCCCTTATTCATCCAGGCAATGTATCATCTAGGCGGCCACCCACTTGGTGTTATTCATCCCGATCACTCCGCAGTTTTGGGACACCTTCTTACTTTAATGCAAATATGTGACTAGTCCAAGGGGGGTGTATGCACACAGCATCTGGGACATTAAAAATAACTTTACATTTGAGAGCATTACGCGTCATTACCAAATGTTACTGTTGTGTCACACGCTACCTCTTATTTAAGGATACGCATCATTACTCAAAACACCCCCAGTGAGTCATAATAAAGTGTTAATATACTTCACGAACCTTGAAAACACGACTTTACCTTGCTCTGATGTGTCTGAAATCTTCTTTCGTAACCCTCCTCTGTGTCTCTCCCCTGCAGGCATCTCCTCCCTGGCCTCCCTCCTCTCCCTCGCCTGGGTTCTGGCCTCCTACCACAAGCTCCTGCGAGACTCTCGTGACGACCAGCGCAGCATGAGTTACCGCGGGGCGCTGCTGCACCTCTTCTGGCGCCTCTTCACCATCTCGTCCCGCGTCCTCTCACTGGCCCTCTTTGCCTCCCTCTTCCACATCTACTTCGGCATCTTCGTGGTGCTCCACTGGTGCGCCATGGCCTTCTGGGTGGTGCATGGCGGCACCGACTTCTGCATGTCCAAGTGGGAGGAGGTGCTGTTCAACATGGTGGTCGGCATCGTCTACATCTTCTGCTGGTTCAACGTGAAGGAGGGCCGGACGCGCTACAGGATGGTGGCGTACTACACCGTGGTGCTGGCCGAGAACACCATCCTCACCGGCCTGTGGTGAGTAAATCCAAGAATGCAGCAGCAGCGGTCATTTGCATTTTCTTACATCCTGGATGCAACTGATGTAATATCACAGAAGAAATCTTGGCTACATGGGCCTGTAGTAAAAGACGGCGATGATGTCTCAGCGGGCTTTCTGTTTGGAAGAAGAAAGAAAACACAGAAAATAACTCTGCATATGAAGATGAAAATAGAAGAAAACACAAGAGAGGATGCTCTCTTTGCGTGGTTTTGTGTGCAATTAAAGCAGAGGACAGGAAAAAACAAGAGAAATACAAGTCCAACAGTTACACTACAGCAAGTTCAACCTGAATTTAACATTAGGAACATAATGAGATGAATAAATTAGGTCTCAAGACAAAAGTTGGAAGAAGTAGGTTTGTGAAAATGTACAGAAGAGATTAAGACATTCTTCACCAAGGTACAAATGTACTCAGGTTCTTTATTTAAGTAAAATTACTAACATCGCACTCTAAAAGTCTTCTGCATTGAAAAACTTAAGTTAAAGTACGTAAATGTTATCATGAAAATATATTAAAAGGATTAAAAGTCAAAGTCAATGCAGATAAATGCTTCCTATTTTCATTAGAAATTAGTCTCATGATTATTTCCCCATAATTTAACTGATTGTTTGGTTTGCTAAGCTTTAGTAAATAGTGAGAAATGTCATCATATGAGCTCTAAATGATTATCAGAATAGTTGCCAATGAATTAAATAATCAACCAATCATTTCAGCTGAACTTAGGGCAGCTCAATGTATAACAAGACATCGTATTTTATAAGTTCTTCATATGTTTGGTGCACACAATCTTAATCTATAAAGCAACAAACGCTGCCAGATAAATGTAGAACAGTGAAAAGTAAAATAATATTTAGTTAATTCCACCATTGATGCTCAAAATGGGTTAATTAGTGAGGATGGAATCTGAAAAGGTTAAAATCTAGACATGGCAGGTCAAAGACCAGTGAGAATAAGGCTGCAATCATGAGCCAGTTGGCTGAATGTGAACTACACTAAAGCTACAGTATGACAATCCAAATCCAACTCTCATCAACAATAAGAACAAACAGATTTCAAGTGCAGATTTGAACGCCACGAGGGAGCCAGCTTCCCCGAGAAAGTGTGCTGACATTTCTCTAATTATCAAAAACACGGACCAAATATTAATCTGGTCTTATCAGTAGGTAAAGCCTGACATACTGTTTCGTCTTCCTCTGTGCCACAGAGCTCCATTGTTTTTCCAAACCCACACACACCATGCAGATGCCATAAATATTCACTAGAGGAATAAACGTGTATTAACTAAATAGTCCCCGACAAATGCTCGCTTCAGTCCCGTTTGAGGAAGGCAGTAGGAAGGCTTGGTGCAGAGCGCTACAGGCAGCGCATGGAGAGACAGAACAACATGGTATTGATTTTGGTCTTTTCATGGAATTGTTTGAGAGTAATAAAAATGTAGAGGCCTTTACCCTTATCCTTTAAAACTGCATGTTCAAATGTGTGTAGGAGGCAGCAGCAAATCCAGAAAAAGAAACAGGGCGTTAATGTACTTATTAGAGATCGACCGATAGCGGTTTTCCAGGGCCAATTATTGTCTGTTACTGATATTTTGAGCCAGCATACATTTGATGTAATGTTGTAACAGCATGTGATAGCAGATAAACTATCATTGATAATGAGATTAATTCATTACTAAGGTTAACTCTAACTAAATATGTAAGACAGAAATAAGAGTGATTAAATTAGGATGATCTCCTTTGTTTATGTGAGACTGACTGAGATTGATCAGTTTGTCTCTTACAGTTACGTCTGCTGTTCTTCTGTTTTCTTAATCTTTCACTGTTCTGTCACTTTTATCGCTCACTGAGGTTCAGATCTTCAAACATTATTATTTATTGTTTTCCAGACTCTGTTTCAGATTAATCTGGGGCTGCCTTCTAATTTAGACGTGAGCATATCCGTAGCCACTGTGAGAGGAGCTGATTTCCTGGTTTTTGGCAATGACTTGTGTTTCCTGTTCAGTTTCTGCTGCTTGAGAGACATTTCTGAGACTACAGACAGAGAGAGGAGGCTGCATCACACCTGAAACAGCACATTTATTGGAGCAATAATCAGTCAAGAAGAACACAGATAGCAACAAGAAAAGCACTCAGAGAAAACAGTACTCCTGCTCTGTTGTTGCATCATTTCCGACGGCTGAAACCTTGGAAAAAATTGTAGCAGAAATCATTATTTCGCAAAGGAACGCGGCAGAGTTATGTGACAACTGGTGTACGTTTGTCTGCGAATCTGTCTGTCTGTCTGTCCGTGTGCAACATTACTCAAAAACAGACCAACAGTTTTGGATGAAATTTTCAGGGAAGGTCAGAAATGATACAAGGACCACCTCATTAGACTTTGGCAGTGATGATCCAGTTATAGTCTGGATCCACGGATTTGTTGAGAATTTCCCACCGCGAGATAGCAGCTGGCACAGCGTCACCGTAACTATGACAAGTGAATGCTTTGTCAGTTGCCTGCTGACAATCACGATTGTGATCCTACAACAAATCGACCACTGCCCATTTATTTGAAATCAGACAAGGAACAACTGATTAAATTGTGGGGGTGTTTCCGAGTCCAATCAGTTAACGGTGGCCGCTACATATTTAGGTCATGCGATTCGGTATCCGTACATAATGTACACATGCATAACACACGCCTGTGCTCAGCACAAGGTCAGGGAATGAACAGTCTTGGCAGAAAACTGTGCTCTCTGAGTGCTTTTCTTCTTGAGTAATGTTGCTAACAGACAGGCAGACAGGCAAACGTACCCTGATTGTCACATAACTCCATCATTCCTTGGCGGAGTAATAATCAGAAAAATGCCAAATATCAGCCACAATAATTGGCCACGCTGATAATCAGTGTATCCCTACTTGTTATACGCTGCACTGTTTGCGTCGGTAAGTGCACAAGCTTGACTTTAACCCTTGTGTTGCCACCGTCCTGCAGGTACGCCTACAGGGACCAGCGTTGACCGACTCCTACGCCGTCCCAGCACTGTGCAGCGTCTACCTGACGTTCGCCGGCGGCGTCCTGGTCATGCTGCTGTACTACGGCTTCCTGCACCCGGCCACCGTCCACCTCCAGCCGAGCCCCGCCTCATCCTGCTGCGCCCAGCTCCTCTGGGGCCTCCTCTGCCCCCGTCGGCCCCGCCCACTGCCCCGCCCAACCCCAGCCCACATGGCCAAGTCCCAGACAGAGGAGGATGTGGCCGAGACGTGTCTTCCCGTCTTCCAGGTGAGGTCCGCGCCCCCCACCGCCAAGCCCGAGGGCCCGCTCATAAAGATCGACATGCCCAGGAAGCGCTACCCAGCGTGGGACGCCCACTACGTAGACAGGCGCCTGCGGAGGACTATAAACATCCTGCAGTACATAACGCCGGCTGCTTGTGGGCATCCGCTACCGTGACGGACCCCTGCTGTATGAACTGTTGCAGTATGAGTCCTCACTCTGACACACACACACACACACACACACACACACACACGGTAACACACTGCAGCACACACGAGCCCAATAAAAACATGTATGTATCGTGGATGTTCAGATTTAGAGAAGATTTAGACACAGGTAAGTCGCACTCGATATAAGCCACACAAACACTAAAAGCAATCTGTCACACATTCACACACATACAACACACATTCCTTGCAGGCACCTTCGACCGTGCCCGAGTCCATGGCCATGGACCTCAACAAGCTGCTTCAGGGTTGAAGTCCATCTTCCTCCTCTCTCGATCCTTCTGTCTCTTATCCAGCCGCCTCTAATCGCACCCTTCAACTGGTCTCATTTCGTATAATTTCGGCTCGTTGCGCGCTCCTCCGCTGTGAAGAAAAACTGAAAAAAATGAGAAAAACGAGCGCCGTTTCACACCAGAGTCCTTGACCGCCGCAAAGCCATTTATGTTGCGCTTGTCGCGGGTTTCAGTAGAATCAAAAGATGTGACACAAAGAGAACAAACGTCACTTTCAACAAAAGGAGTTTGTGAAACATGTCGTCGTTAGTCTAGTCAAAGGGTGGTGTATATATTTTCTATGTACAGAACGGATGTTTTCTAATGTGCTGTTACGTCGTCGTTGGACAAGCTGTTGGACACATCAGTTTTTGGAGCCATTTGACAAGGACAACAGGGAAGCATGATGGGAAAGATGGAGAAACAGCAGGAATGAATAACAGATTTAAATTAAAAAAACGCATCCAAACTTTTTAGGTTAAAATCTCTTAAAAGAATAGTGTGACATTTTTGGGAAGTAGGTTTATTTCTTGGCAGAGAAGAGAAGACTCGTGTGCTTGAGTCATGAGTCAATTAGCTTAGCTTAAAAACTGAAAGCAGGTGGAATGACTAACCTAGCTAAAAGTTAAATATCTCACTAGCCAACCATTCATTACACAAATTACTGACATTATCCCAAGATTTGTATCCAAATACTGCCAAAATGTATTGATTTCATCGTGTTTAGCTAAACACGGGAGGTACATTGTGGTGGAGTTTCTATTTACATGTAATGGACCTGGCAGAATTTGCACAGGATTAAAATACTGACAACCTCTGCAATCGTTACAATGACCTCAGGTCCTTGGTGATACTAGTCCTGTGCGCTATGTGGAATGGCGAAAAATGTCCAATCTCTGGTTAATTAGTTTCATGTAACTGTATTCTTTGAAGGGGTCAGATACTTCCTGGAGTCTTGGCGATAGGATATTCAGAATTATGGGCTACCCAATTAAATTTTTACCTTGGAAAGCTAACGGTTTGTCCCTGCTGTCAGATTTGCGCTAATCTATGGCCTAACAGCTCCTGGGTGTAGCTTTGTACTTATCTGAGAAGTAAAAGACAAGTACAAATCCTCTCAAAAGCAAATAAATCCAACCGTTTCTTTAAGGACACTAACATTTACATACATTATGTTGCTAGCAGCATTAGCCCTCAAGTAAGGAAAAAATAATTAGTGTAGTAGCGCTTAAAATTGAGATTCAGAATACACTAAAATAATATATTGTTTGCTGCTGAACACCAGGCAGTGTGAAAATGTTCAACATGACCCAAAAATGATTGAGTAGTGGAAACATAGAAGCTTCTGGTGAGTTCAAGCTAACCTAAAGCTAAAAACAGCTAACTTTGTCTTAATCTGAACAGCTTCTATGCTAAATTTCAACTGAGAAGAGTTCCTACTTGCTAAAATGTACATTTCTTCATGTAACATCCTCAAAAATGCTTACCAGACTTGTGTGCTTTTGAAAATCAACCCACGAAACATTAAAGCTGCTCCTAACTTCAGAAACAAACAAGAAACCAAAATATAAACCATCAAAGTCTGTATTAGTGAAGAAATGCCAGCAGCAGATGTTTTTCAGTATTTATGATAATCGTAAATACAGGAAGGGACAATATGGGCAGTACATGCTTATCACATTGTTGTCAGAGGATCTATCAGTTCTCCATCTTTCCTGTTATGCCTACAGGGCTAATGTTGAGGTTAAGTTTTCTCATACTTAGCTGTCAGCTAATATTGCTCGACAACAACAACAAAAAATAGGAATCTCCAATTTCAACGAATGCAAGGCGAACCTATTTTTGATCATTTTTCTGTCTGTAAATGTCCTAATCATGCTGGTCCACGCTAACAGGGTGTGCCCATGAAGCCGACATGAAACAGTTTGACTTCAATTGTCACAGACCCTCCCGAATGACTTGTCCTCCTCTTGTATCGCGTCAATATCAACTCCTCCGAAGCCACCACGGCTAGCTGTGATGTGCCGGCTCATTATTTATTTTTTTTGTTTGTTTATCTCCTCTAATCCCAAGCTGTTACATTGGCAGGCGACAACAAACGATCCAAGATATATCAGTCATCAGCGAGAAACGTCGCATCTCCTGTATCACACGCTGTCCAGGAGGGAGGGTTTGCCTTCGCTCAGCGTGGTGGTGAGTAGAAACAAAATCGAGGGTTTGAAAAGGTGTTTGGGGAAAGTGTCCAACGCTCCACACCTTTCCTCCAGTGGAGAAGGGAGGTGAAACCCGCCATGAGCCATTTCAGTGGTGCAGTTAGAAAAGATGAACACAAACACACACGCTTCTTAATATGCTGCTGTCCAAAGAGGCTGGGGCAGGTGAAATAGTTAGAGTGCATATGGAGAATCTAAAGGGGCACTTTAACATATTTTGGAGTTTGGTCTCTTATTTTTTTTCCCTCGTCATGTGTTTGTGAGATTGGCAACTCATAAACACCCAGAAGGTTGACAGCAGTTGATTGATTCATTGCTTAACCCTCGAGTCGTCCTGCAGGTCAAACTGACAGGTTTTAAAGTTTGAAAATATGAGTAAAAAAAGATATTTTCACAGTGAAACTTCTGCTGTCACATTTTCAACATTTTTGGGAAGTCTTTCAACATTTTTTGGTGAAAAAAGCAATGTTAAAAATGTTTTTTTAAGAACATTCACATAAAGATCAATCAAAATCAGCTGGATTTGGTTGATTTTTATGTGAATGTTCTTAAAGAAAATATTAGAAGTTTTAACTGATATATATGGAATCACTTTAGATATTTTTAGGATTTTTCTGGAAGATTTTTACTCATTTTTGAGAATATTTACAATATTGTTTAGCCAAATTTGGGGGATTTTTTTTAAATAAACTTTTAAGGAATTATTGGAATTTCTTCCTGAAGGTTTTGCAAATTTTCAGAAATTTGGGGATTTTTTTGCTGAATTTAAAAAAAAAATTCAGGCCAGGAAACAATATTTTTGGTGCCTGTAAATGAGGGACAACAGAAGGGTTAAACATAAATAAAGCAAATATTCCCCAATTCCAGCCTTTGAAATTGGTGGATCTTCTAATTTGGAATGATTGGTAAGATAAAACATGCAATTTCAAGATGTCATCTTCAAAGTATGGCTCTAAAATCTAATCTTAGTATGTGATATTAAACCTTTTGGCTTGTGTAACCACTGAAAAATGAAAACTATTTGTGTCTAGTAGTTCAGGCAAGTACAACAAAATGTGGCAGTATTCCCCCCATAGTTTTGGCTGAACAATCTTGAGGCTAAAAATTGGTAAAAATCTGAAGAAAGTAACACAAGTTTGTTGCAGCAGAAATATGTGTTTTCTTCTTTCCTACCTTGCTGATCATCTTGCAAATGCTTTAGTTCATCAAGCAGCCTTTAGCAGTCCAAGGTTGGAAACAGATAAGTAATCTGAAAAAAACAAAAACAAAAAAAAATCGATCAGAACTACGAGAAGCAGGCTTTTATCATCATAATGTTGAAAAAAAATGGAGACTGACACCCGAAATGCTTAAGTGTCCCTTTAAGTTTAAACGAGAAGTGAGCCTTCATTATTTTTCCGTGGTGCTAAGCCGATCAACAAAAAAAGACGACAAATCAGTTCATTTTTGCTGCAAAACTGGCGAATAGAATCAGTAACGC
This sequence comes from Acanthochromis polyacanthus, assembly GCF_021347895.1. Taxonomy (NCBI): domain Eukaryota; kingdom Metazoa; phylum Chordata; class Actinopteri; family Pomacentridae; genus Acanthochromis; species Acanthochromis polyacanthus. Next base: position 21,382,762 of record NC_067134.1, on the reverse strand, counting down.
GCAACAGAAGCAGCCGCATCGGTGTTCATATGGTGCACACTCTCAAGCTACAGAGTCAATTGGCTGCTAATCCCACTTCATATGGTGCAAATATGAAAACACACATGTACTTATGGTGCAATAAGGGCAGATTGTCTCTTTGAATTCTATGGTGGCAACTTGAGTACTGCCTTCAGTTATCGGCCAAGGCTGTGCCAAAGGCTCCGTCCAAATGGACAACTGCTCTTCCTGTCCTGCAGAAGCTATGCAAGTCTCCGATGCAGGGAGATGTGCTTAGTGTACACACACACACACACACACACACACACACACACACACACACACACACACACACACACACACACACACACACACACCACACACACACACACACACACACACACACACACACAGGGTTTTCCTCTGCAGCAGGGAGATATGCTTCACAAACACACAAATACACAATGAAAAGTAGTGTCACAACATGGGATGTGCCCCTACCTCACTGCACACACACTCTCACACACAAACACCAATCTCCAATAATCCCTTACCCCTTTATAATTTGGGAACAATATTCATATGGTGCTACTGAGTAAAGTTGGATGGTTTTTGTATAGTTGTGGTTACAGTGACGAATTTAGCCAAATATGTTTAGAAAACCTGACATTCAGACCGCAAATTCTGGGTTTCCTCATGTCGAGAGTGCACGTTAAAACAGCAACACCTTCTGTCTCTGTTAAAAAAAGCGAGCGACACATAAAAGCTACAATGCCTTATCCGCTCGCCTGTAGATAACAGAGTCATACGAGGGTGGAGCTACTTTTTATGTGCACTCTAATCCGGACATGCACTGTACATTAAGCATGGCGTCAGAAATCAAAGAAACAGCATACTGTGTTAGCACGTTGTCCTAAAAAATGAATATGTGCCATGTAGAGAACACAGTCAGGCATTTCTCGTTAGTTTCACAGATTGTGCTCGTGAATTTCTTGCATGAATGTTCTAGATTCGAGGGCACAAACGAATAGAGGCTCGAAGGTTTGAAGAGTCACAGCTTGTGCTTTCTGGGTTGTTAAAGGGAGATTTATTTTGGAGCTTCAGAGCAGCCGTCCCCGCGAGATTTCCCCCCCCCCAGCGCTGACCTCTGATCTTTTAACCCCAAACCACGGCCCCCTTTTGCACCCAGAGCTACAGCCATCAGAGATCAGGTTTATTACAGCCAATCAGGTCAGACACAACCAAATAATACAGCTCCTTTTTTTTTTTTTTTTTTTTTTTACACAAGTTTGTAGCGTTCAGACTCGACTACGACCTCATAATCGAAGTGCAGGTATCTTCACCCAGCAGTCAAAAACTCATCCACACTGGGTCTACAGTTGAGTCTGCACTGCTACAGAAAAAAAAACTTTTTTTTTTTTCGCCACCCAGAAATCCAGAGCCTAAGCCAGGCCCACTCTGTATGAAATTCAAATCCAGTCAGTGTATGGCATCCACAGCTATGCAAGCTTACAGGCAAGAAGGTTCTGGGCTTAGATAACCTTTACAAAAATACCACATCACTATTCTCATGTTTTTTAGTGTTACTTTCTGCCTTTTCTGTTAGTTTGGCAAAACAGAAGTGATGAAAAGATGAAACCATTAAGTGTTAATGTGTACCAGTGCAAACACAATGTGATGTACCATTTGTTTACATTTTTTAAGCTTTTTGCATTCGTTTATGATAATTTGGTCAGGTTTTATGGACTTGTTTATATTTATCTCTATCAAGATTGTCCTTCGAAGGGTTCAAATTGGTCGGGAGGGGAAAACCTGCGTAATGTACCTTCACCTTGGAATAACTGGGATGAATGCAGCCTCCCGACTGAGGAATGTGCATCTTATTGTGAAAATTTAAACCAGAAAGTTATTTTTGTTTGGATAAACACATAAATGTTCCACTATCAGGGTCTGCAAGCATATGAGGCCTGTGGTAGGCTGTGTGTGATGTACATGATGTGTGAGTGCAAGTACGTGTCACTAATGCTTCATATGCTTTTTTTCAGCCAAAGTTTTACTTGCTTGGTCCAGAGCTGTGACAGTATCATTACTCATCATGGTTTTGTGGAACTTGAGGCCAGACGCTAAGCTGTTTCTGATCTCAGACCAGTTTCTACCAGATCTGAGTCCAACGACGATTCTTTCCTTTTGGAACCGAAGAGGGTTTTCGGTTGTTTTGGCACAAATACTCAGATTTAATCAGAAAATGAGTGGAAAGGATTTCAGTGGTTTGACTCAGATTTGGATTCTACAAGCACAGGGCAGAGTCAAACTAAACCTTAAAATGGATGTATCTATAAGATGTACCATGAGCTTTTATTTTGTTGGGGTCATGCTTTTCTACTGTGTTCTTCAGCTTGGAAAAAAAAGGTAGCTCTAGCAAATTTGATGTGCAAAAGTAACTTTTCTTTTCTCGTGGTTGGCATTTTGATTGTAAATACCTTTTCTGGTAATCGTCCTCAGTTGGATCTATGTACCATGGATTTGCTTAGATGGCTCTTTCAAATGTAATGATAGTAAATGTTCTTTATAAATATCCAGAATGTATGATGAGAGAAGAAAAATACAGCTCAACTGGAAACTGTGTTTTCGTAGGAATCTGTGCCATCGTGTTGTCTTGAGTATAAGCACACTGATATTAGATCTTTAGATGGGATGAGGTTTTTGGAGCTGATTTGCCCAGACAGTCATAGCCATGTTTTGATCCAGTTTCTTTCAAAAAGCATCAAAACCAAAATCGCTAAAGACATTGCTCCTTAATTTCTCTGCAAAGAAGTCCTCCGCTTGGAATGATTATGGAAAACAATATAATTTAACCATTAGCATTTTCTGATTTTGCAAAAATGCCAATTTAAAGACTGTACATTTTGTGTCCAGTGGCTAAGTGTTTAGTTTCAGCTATTTTGTAGCATGAAAGATGGAAACAGAGCGAAACGGCTAACTAGCTTTCTGGCTAGCTTTGGATAATTAGCTATTTAGCATGCTCTGTCTTGTCTAAACATGATGTTGTGGATTTATGAAAAAAATGTTTACATATCTGATTGTGTATGGTTTCAACAAAAAAGGGATAAATTATCAAATGGTTAAAATTTAGAAGTGCTGGTTTGTGCACTTAAAAATTAACTAGGGAGCCAGGCTAGCTGTTTCCATTCCATACGCTAATGGATAATTAGCATGTTAGCCTGCTCTAGCCAAAGATAGCAACAAGCAGAAAGACCTAAAAGTCACAAGTTCTGAGAAAAAAGAGCACATATTTGGTTGTATATGGATTAAAATACTAAAATAAAGTCACAAAGTAATACTTAGTTAAAATGTAGATGTGCTGGTTGTAGAAGTTTTTAAAACAGAAAAAAAAAACGTCACAGCCAGGCTAGCTGTTCTCCCTGCTAGCTAGCTAACTGGTAAAAGATGGCAGAGACCAAGACGTATCGAAGTTGCTACTTAAAAGGTTTAAATAAAAATTCATATATCTGCTTGTGTATGGACTAAACAAAACATAAGATACATTACCTGCTGGTTTCCTTTCTTTTTTTAAAAAGAACTCAACTGAAGGCAGAGGGAGGCTGTTCCTCTGCTTCCGTTTTTGTGTGAAAGGAACCTCTGGACTTCATTTTAGCATACAGACATAAGAGCGGTATTTATCTTTTGTAATTTCCAGCCAAAATGACATTAAATGTAAAGCAGGTTTTCCAAAATCTAAAATGGATCCTTTAAAATATATTTAAGCAGGCATTTATTGCAAATAACTATGTTTGCATTAGATATAATTAACATTATTGGCAAAATGCTTCATCCAACATCCAAATGTTAGCTTAGCATGAAGGCAGGAAGTTATGAATAAAGCTAGTCTGGCTCTGACCAAAAATATTTGTCAACCCGAAACTTTTTAATCCACTATATCTTGTGTACTTATTAAAATTAAGAACCATATTAGCCGTTTCCCTCAGTTTCCAGCTCAGCTAACTCACTGACACCAAAAGCCATGTAGCCCAGGTGACTGTGACAAAACATCCAACACTTACCTGATGTCATACCTGAGCTGTCTGGCCAACAGCTCCTGACTTCACTGTAGAAATGATGGCTGCCGTCATAACCGTGTTCAAACCACTCCTGCGTCAGCTCATAAACACACCATTCAGGAATCTTCTGGTCTTTGGGGATGGATTTCCCAAACTCACACCAAATATGTCAGACCAACCACAAACGAGACGGGAGAGAAACGAGAAGACACGTTGTGTATCTCTGGTTTGTCTGTGTATTCTGTGTCTATGATAGTGTAAAAGCATTCTGGGGAAGAGTTGAAGGATATTTTCAATGGCTCTAGGTGGCCAGCATTAGGAAATGTGTTATTTTTGTTACAATACCTCCTGAAAATAAAGTCTATTTATCTGTGAAGAGACAAAGATTTACAATAATACAGAGGACTACATAGAAATTATGACAGATTTTAAATGATGTAAAACAGATATAAATGAAAACATGTACAGTTCATTTGGTTTTGAACACGATACAGAAATGTATATGCGTCAGTATTGAGTTTGATTTTATATATTTACCATTTTATTACATTGTAATGTTGTGACTGCAATGGAGAAAAAATATAAAGGAATATAAATTAATTTTTCCAAACGTGTGTCGCTCTTCCTTTCCATTGACATCTCACACGAGCACAAAAAGTCACATTTTCAACTTTTATTTATTTTAAATGTCAATAAATCACACAAATCTCTCTACAGGCCAGGCACAAGTTGCATAGTACACGAAGGACTTTTTTTTAACACTTCTAAAAACAGTAACTTTGATGGTCAAACACAAATTGAGAGCAAAGATGCTGCATTTAAACATATATACTGAGTTTTACACTATTCTACTGCCCTGAATTTGACTCGAGAATTCTTTCATGGCACAAAACTGCCCAAAATTGGAATATGGTGGAAATGGGGAAGCATTTTTCCTCTTTCTGTAACCACTTATAAAATGTTTCTCCTCCTTGGTAAGCAGAGAACTTTGAGCAGGTGTGTTTATGTGGAATCTTGAACAGTGCAAGAGAGGGCTTTACAAGAAAAAATTCTACATTTCTAAGTCTAAAAAGTGCAAAAGAAAGAGCAGAACATGGCAAGAGTTTGGACGTGAAATTTTCCCTCTTCGCTTGTTTCAGTACCCAGAGTTACATTTACACACACAAAAAGATGCATGAAGAATATACACATATCACTACGTACATGGTTGGAGAAGCATGCAAGCATTGAAGGAGAAGGCCTGCAATATTCAATGATGTGGGTATTGTAAACAAATCCCATGAAAAGAGCAAAAAAACAAAAATGTCTCCCATAATTTCCATCATCTTATGGAACTCCTGAAACAGCTGGGCATTGTAATATGTATCAGATGTTACTGAAATGTTCAATAATAGGGATTATTACTGGGTGTATGTGTAAGCTAACTATTGTATATGAAGAAATGTGTCCCTCAGTGCAATAGTGTGTCTCCCTGATATGTTTCTAATAGTTTTTAGATGACAGTGGCTTTGAAACACAAAATACTTGCGAATTTGGTGCATCTATTGCTGGGTTTGGTCTTTTAAATTGGATTTGTGTATAATAAGAAAAATAGAGAATATAAGCGGACTTTTCCTGTGACCTTGAAGCAGCAAAACTCCACCGTTTTTGATCCCAACACCCGAAAGACACCAGACCTGTGGCTGCTTAGCGTCTATTCGGATCAATTAAATACATTTTTAAAAAACGCCTCCTAAATGATTTTTGAAGTTTCAACCTGCCGCCTGAATTTGATCTATTTTAAATCTAGGTGATCCACTGCGCAGCTATCCCACTTGATGCTAATAATAGGTATTATATTGCTTTAATTTTGTGACACAAATCCCTCTAAGATGTTATTTTCTCCAAGCAATGATTATCTGGAGCATCTGTTGTGCATCTTAATAATAATAGTCTTTGGTATCAGTCACATGAAGAAGCACAGATGGACGCGTGACACATCTACACTTGAAGTGAACGATTTGCATAGAAATCAGCCTCCTGAAAACAAGATTTCACCTTGGTGAGCCATTAGTAGTCATTGTTAGTAATTAATTTCTCTTTCAAACATGCAAATGAAATTCAAACCCTTATTCTGCAGACTAATAAACTCAGAAACTGACAGTACATAAGGAAATCTGCAGAGTAATGCCATTCAAACCTCAGCATCTGAATGAGATTCAGTTTAAATTTTAAATGAGCTACTAGCTCCCTCTGTTGACAAAAAGTTGACACTACAATGCAACAAAAAATGCACACTTAAATGAACTATATCAACACAATACAAGTAATCTCTTAAATCAGTAACTCAAATAGAATTTTCCTTTCTTCTCCCAGAATAAATCTCATTATCATTGTTCTTCCACCAACAATATTTAGTCAATACAAATTACATTCCACAGCAAGACACCACTGGCTTCCCGTCACATGTTCAAGTCCAGGGATTTTTAACAACAGTAACTTTATGGAGTCTTAACAATAACTCTCCTCACTTTACCTCCAGAAGTAGGCGTCAACAGGCCTGAAGGCTTTTAAACAACACGTCTTTTCACTGCATGTGTTACAAAACACGAACACGCTGACGCCGGAGTGACACAGAACAGTAAAGTGCAACATGTCGAATACCTACTGGAGCACAAACACGGATCAGCTTCGAATGGTTCACTCTAACAAGGGGTCGTCGTCGTCGTCGTAGTCGACCTGCAGCCTCTGGAAGGGTCGTGGCCCTAAGCGGCGGCGGACTTTCAGGAACCTGAACAGAACTGAGGTGAAACAAGGTTTATTAGTTTGTTTTTCTGCAAGGCATTCATGATAACAGGTTGCAGGATGAGCAGAGAACCTGAAACTCACAAATGTGGCAGCAGCAGATTTTAATAAATAAGCTGCTATCATTACAGAAGAGGGTTCAGTAGAAGAAGGCTCCTCTTTAGATAACCGTCTGTCTTTTGTGGGGTTCCCCTGGGGTCTATGCTGGGTCCTCTTCTATTCTCTAACAACAAGCTACCTTGGGACATAAAAAAACCTTTTTCAAGGCTGCATGTGTGAATGCACACCCTGGTCACTTATCCATAAAAACCTATGAATGTTTCCATATAACTTTCAACATGGCACAAATGTGAACACTGACAGACAGACACGTCCAAGCAATGACACTTTGTGCTCATTTGAAGGATTTTTCCACATTTCAACATCAATATTTATATGAAATCATCGCAGAGCTGCTTTACAAACAGTTCTTGTTCCAAAATCACAACAGATCGTCACACTTTTTCCTCTATAATTTTAAATCTATTAGGCAAGAATATTAAATATCCATAATAATAAAAGCATACCGCGATGAAAATGGACACAAACAGTTTTAAAATAAATGATACCAATAATGAATATGAGTGTTTTTCCCCACAAGATGTTGCGAGGAGCTGAAGTTTGTTTTTTCCAGCTGTTTGGAACTACTAGCTCCGAGTTTGTTTCATATCTGCAGCATCAGACCGAAAAACAACAGCACCGTAACTCATAAACTATCGCGGACAGAATCAGGATCGGGATCCGACGGCAGGCCACACTGCTGTCTTCACTCTGAAGTGTCTGAGTGTCTACAGAGAGCTGTGAGCATTTACAAATGAAGCAACAGAAGAAACTTCACAATTTAGGTTTAATTACAAATTATCCAGACTTGGACAAATGGACGAGCTCTTAACATTTCTTCATCTCAGATAGTCACAGTTTATCAGCTGCTGTTTAATATTTTGTCTTCAGGTTGAGTCCTGAACTTGTGTTTAGGGAATCAGAAATAAACTGGGATGTTAGTTATTTGGACATTTTGATCAGTGTCTATTAGTTTCATATTCATCTGTTATTGCAATATTATGTTTTTTACATAATTTGGTGTATTGATTACTGCTGCGATGTGTGGATGCAGCCATGACGAACATTAATGAATAAATGAGCTGTGTGGGAAAGGAACTGAATGACAGAATGCCATTTAGGTTTGAGTAACACAGCAAAGTTCCAAGTCGCATGTCTGAAAGGGGCAATAGATATGCTGCTGCAATCATTCGTCCTTACCAGTGATTGCAGTGAGGACCAGCAGGACTCCCACCACCAGGCCGATCACCATGGGGGCGTCCCAGCAGGTCTCAGCAGCCAGCAGGCACCGAGCCTGGGTCAGGGTGCCGTTGTTGGGCCGCGGACGCACCGACAAGAGGTGGCACATGAGCAGGTAAACGTCCACGCTGTGCAAGCTGCTTATTTGATAACCCTGACGGAAGCTTGGCCCCGTCGCTGCCAGGAAGGGGTGCATGCTGGGAAGGGAGTTGTCGTAGCCATGATCCCCCACTGAGGGAGGAAATAAGAGGGAGAGCTGATGGATGGAGGTAGCTGTCAATAATATATGCATTAATTAGTCGTGGTTGGTCACTATTCTCTTATTCTGAACAAATTTCTGTCAAAAGCTTCATCTTACTGACAAACATGAATTGCCTGAAACATCACAAGTGACTCAATTTTCTCCTTCACAATCACAAAAAACTAAGAATAATTTAGATACATACGCCTCGGCAGCTTGTTGCCTCGCTGCACTATGGTCCAGCCCTCGTCTGCTACCAGTATGATGGGCTGGATGCGCTCATTGTTCCGGTAGTGCAAACTGTCGGGGATGGTGTTCTTTAAATATGCCTTCATGTGAGGGTGGCATTTGGTGAGGTTGTTGAAGAGAGCCTCTGTGTCTGCATAACACAAGAAACATGAGCACCACTGGAGAATGGAAAAGCAAATTTGGGATCAATCACACAAATTCGAGTTACTGTTCTTGGGGATGAGCGCCGCAACAGGTGTCAAGTCCACTGGTGTGTAGCTGTCACGCTGGAGGCAGTCTTCCAGTTTTATGAGGCGCTCGGCTGAGCACTGGGCCATGCCGTGGTCGCTGGTTATCAGGATGTTGATGTGACCCCAGAGGCCGGTTCGCTTCAGCTCCGACATCAGCAGACCGATGTTGTCGTCGACCTGATCACACGCAAACAGACATGTCCGTCAATAAGTGTCTCCATCAAGCAAATTCTGAGCGAAAGCAGCTCAGTAGAAATTTCATTAAGGGTCACGAGACAATGGATCATGCCAAAGTTATGCTATTACAACAACAAATTTACATATTTATTAAAATTTATTTTTTATTTATTTATTAAAATTTTATAGGTGTAAACAAGTTTTTCTCAAGCAAGACAGTAGACTTGTTGGCATCATTAAGCATAAAAAGGACACAAGCATCCAACACAGTAACAAAGCCAAAGACTCACAGAGGTTATGTAGCAGGGAATTTAATTTAAGCTAAGACACTAGAAATCTGCATCTAACTGACATAGTATATAAAAGCATTTACATATGCATTATTAAGGATTTGCTTGAATGAACGACTTTTCTACAGTGTGTGTCAAGATATAGAGTTTCATTGAGCATTTAAAGCGTCCACATTATGCACATTTTCTGCTTTCTGCAGTCAGAGGTAACATTAGTTTTTGAGTTAAACATTCTTAAAGAGGTTTAAGGTCATGCTGATTTTTGTGCTGCTTTCTTTCACCAATCTGTGGATCAGTGTTTGAAGTGCCATAAGTTGAGGAAAAATGTAGGTAGTAATCAAAATTTTGCATGCTCATTGATATGTATATATGGATTTCGATGATACAACCCTGTTTTGATAGAACAATACAAACCATTTACACGATGGTGCAAAGTTTGGTCAAAAAATGCTCCAATATTCCACCAACAAATTTTTATTTTTCACCCTAGGGGGCTGAATTTTCCCCCAGTGATTGACACAAATAAAAACTGTAGAGTATGTAGGCATACTTCATCTATGACCCCAGATGTTTCACTTAATAACATATACAGAAAAAAAAATCTGACAAATGTGAGATGGTCAGGTGTGAACTTTAAAAAAAAAAAAAACCTGATGAATATAGCTGGAATGACCCTTATTAGTGCAGGACCTGCAGTAATCACTACGGATATTGGATGATGGTCCTCAAACAAAGTGGGAAGTTGTAAATTCTCCAGAAATCCTGTGCTGTATTTGCCGATTGTGATTAGCAAACATCATTATCATTCGATATGATGCAACAGTCGAATCTGTATCTATCTGAGGGAAGACTGGCTGACTGTGAGGCAGCTGCTCACTCTTTGTTTGAAGGCGTGCCAAACTAGCCACGAGGCAGGTGTTATGCAAATGTGTCACATGTAGATAAGAAACAGAAGGAAAAGCCTGGACTTTAAACAAAACATCCAGGCAGGTGAGGCGCAACGCTTTCTGTAGGGGAGAAAAACTCCCATTGGGGTGGACTTTGGCCTTAGCAAGTTTGCAAGCCTTTTATAGACATAAAGTAGAACAATCTAAAGGAACGGGAGGCACCCAAAAAGCAGAGTGAAGCACATCACTGCACCTCCTTCAGCACTTTGCCCATGGCAGTGGTGTTATCTGGGCCAAAGATGTGGCCTGACCGGTCTGGCTCCTCCCAGTAAAGCGCTGCGAACTTCACTCCCTCCTCCTGTCATAATGATAAGAACATTAGAGAATGTCAGAGAAAAGCTGCAAACCCTTCCAGACTTTTCAAATTCAACTACACTAACTATACATATTATCAAAGCAAGCACACTAAAGTAAGTTCTCAACCTTTCCGTTTCCCAACATCCACTTTGTCACGTTCCCGAGTCGCTGCTGGAAAGTCACATTCACGTTGTACGGAGAGAAGTGCGTCGCCGTGCGGTTGCCGAAGATCACTTCGGAGCCGGGCCACATCATGGCCGCCGTCTTGTAGCCGGAGTCGAGCGCCGTGATCCAGAGAGGCTGAGCTTTGCTCCACCACATGGGGTCGGTGTCGTTGGGGAGGTGGAAGCGCTTTCCGGTGATGGGGTCGTACATGTTACTGGACACGATGCCGTGAGACTCTGCATACAAACCAGTCACCTGGAGAGGAAAACAAGAACAACTATTAGTGATTGTATTGTGACTGTTAAAAGTCATTGTTATGCTAATATACTGTGTATTTGAGTTATAATAGGCTTAAATGGTCTAGTGTGCAAAGCAGTATAGAAACCTAGAAATACTTCAATTTGTGCAGATGTACTGTACATGAGTACGAGGGAGAGACTGATTACTGGCCTGGCTGATATTCGGCATTTTACTGTCTGTATCTGTAAATTATTGACAGATTATTGATAAATTAAATATCTGATGTCACTCTATGGTCTCAGAAATGTCTCTCTCAAGCAGCAAAAACTGAACAAACAACACAAACTGTTCCCACAAACCAGAAAACTAGCTACTCTCACAGTGGCTAAGACTATGCTAATGGCTGGCGGCTAAGTTAGAAGGCAGCTTCAGATTACCCTGAAACAGAATCTGGAAAACAATAATTTTTAAAGGTTTAAGATATGAACTTTAGTTGAAAATAAAAGTGGCAGGACAGTGAAAGATTAAGAAAACAGAAGAACAGCAGACAAACTGATCAATATCAGTGGATCTCACATAAATAAAGGAGAGCGTCCAAATTTACTTACTCCTATATTCAGTCATAGACACTCCTATTATTGAAGAGGTCTAGTTATGAATGAGGTTCCTGCTATTACATGCTCTTAAAACATTACATTTAATGTATAAAGGTCTCAAATATAGGTCAACCTAGTGAGTATGTTGTTTCAGCAGGGGTGTTTTGAAACTCGTCGTTGTGACATTAAAATCTACTGATCTTAAACTCTCCGACAGATTGACAGCATACACAACTCTACGTTTTTATCTGTTTACACTATCAGATAAACAGTTTAGAAGACGTGTTTGCAGACAAGCCTCGCACGCCACCATCTGACAGAACATCTTCCCCAGCAAATGCTCACCAGGCTATAGTGGTTTGGAAACGTCTTGGTGATAAAGACATTGGTGAGCTGCTCCACCAGGACCCCCTGGCTGTACAGGAGCTTCAGGTTGGGCATGGGGAACCTCTGCAGGTAGTCGGCTCTGAATCCGTCAAAGGACACCAGCAGAAGCGGCAGAGGACCCTGCTGGGCCGTGATGTTGTCCGTGGCCACAGCACTAACGCCACACAGGAAGCCCAGCAGTATTTGAAACAACATCCTGAAAGGACGAGAAAGAAAGACGCTTGAGTCATATCATATTTTCCTATCTGCTCTACTACCCACTTAGCTGTTGGCGGTGCAGTTTCAATCTTACATTGTTAAACTGTCATTACAGTCATGTATGTTCATTGGAAAACATTTAGCAGGAAACAAAAGTCAGCTTTTGAAGTAAAACAACAGAGAAAAATAAAGAGAATAGGTGCGATGTGAAGCATTATTGCCACATACAGAAGCACAGAGAGAGAAAGTTCATCTGTGGTCCCCTTTTGCTAGGTAGGAAGTGAAACATAGCAATACCTTTATGTTGAAACCACAAGCAAAACTGGCAGTTAGCATAGTTTAGTCCTGTCTGCTTGCAGTTTTTCTACCTTTTAGCTCATAGTGTGGTCAAAGTATTCTGCTTGAAGCACAGGTAGGTAGGTTAACCTAATAATTAGTTGTGTTAACATTTAGGAAATCTGTCCCTCCACAAGCAATAACATTTTCCTTGTCTTGTAGCATCTGTTTCTGTTTTATATTTTTCTGTTTCTGTAATTTGTGATTGCCTCTTGCACATTATTTGCACATAAAACACTAACATTTATATTATCTGCTTTTATGGTGGTGGGAACTTTATTTTTTTTGCTGTGACAACTGATTTTCACCCTCTCTGATTAATAAAGTCTTTCTATTCTTTTGGAAAGTAAGTGATTGTATGACATTCTTACTGCTGGTGCAGGATGGAGATTTTATGAACAATTTCCATTAGGCATTTTAATGAAGGACTGTGAACTGCAGAGTGCAATATCCTCTTTCATATGTATCAGATTACAGGGCACACACACACACACACACACACTATTGAGACAATAAAACTTAGGTTTTCAGAGAACTGAAACAGATACTGCGCTTGTGTAAAAACAGATTTTAGATCACACACATCCTATCAATACACACAGAAATTTATTCTATACAGGATAATGACTGCTTTCTTAAATGGGGCTATGTTGTTCCTCATTTCTGTAAAATTTAATATACTTATTCACATTAAATTAGAGCAAATTCCAGCAATAAGATTAATTTCAGACACAGCTGGAAGACAGAGAGACATTACTATCTCTGCCTATTCCTCTCCCCACCTGATTAAATTACATCAACTGGATTTCAAGACTTCTGTGAAGTCAAATTTGTGACTATCACAACTGTAATGGTGCAAACTAAGAAAGGAACTAACTAAATAAGCCCCCAAACCTTTCAAATAAAATGGTTAAGTTTGTACACACACCTTGTCTGTTAGAGGCAATGTTAGAGGCACCACAGGCATTATAAAAGTAATTCTCCCTCGTCTGTATCACATTATTGAACACTTTACTATGTATGCACATATTTATAGGCATATTGAAGAGCCAATAAGGCAGCGACGCCACTGACTTCCAGCTAAAAACTATGCCGATGAGCAGGTCACATAATCGCAACCAGGAAGACGACGTTTCCTACACGGAAAATACCGAAAATCCCCACTTTTATATACATGAAAAACACTGAACATTACGCAGAAGTCAAACAAAAAATGTGTTATATGAAATAGGTGGTACAAATTAACGTTACTTTCACTCTGAGCGAAAGAGCTGGTTAGCCGTCAGCGTAGCATATATTAGCCTGCTAATGTCACAGTTCACATAACAAAGCTAACAGTCTGTTTATTCATTTTACCTGTTACAGAGCTGAAAGGTTATATATATTCTCCAGATAGTACGGTTGATTATCTTTCTATTTCCGCGGCAACATCATTAAGCAGCCTCCACTAAAATCTACAAATGCTGAGACGTTATCAAGCTAGCTAATATTATGTTTAAGAAGCTCCTGTGGAGAATTTCAAAATAAATCCCTCTTTGAAACATCAAACATTATAATGAAAAATAATACTACTTTCTGACTTCTGTTGCTTCGTTTTCGTTTATAAAAGCACTTTAATTGCTTATAATAGTGACTAAAAACTCATTAATTTGTGTGAATTATTTTATTTATGGCTTCTTTTTAAACGCAACACCTTTATTTTGATGCATGAACTTTCTACCGTTACTTTTCTTGCAGTGGATTTTACGCAACAGTCTTACCATGATTGACAGTTCAAATCAGCCTTGAGAATCAGTTGTGGGGCGGGACAAGTATGGTGTTTGATGCATTTAAGTTCAAAAATTAAAATAGCTGTTGAGCACATGTTAAATAATTACTTTTAATGTACACATAAGTTGAATTGATCAGTCAAGATTACGTGTGCCTAATTTTGTAGTGGAATCACTTGAAAATAATCCTATAAGATAATAATGTGGCAGTCAAAATTAGTAATGCATGACCAACCCAATGCCTCTCAACAATACATTGCAGCATTGTATTGCAATTTAACAGGCAGGCTAGCATGCATTCCTGCATACAAATGTGTTGGTATCCCTTCTATATACATTCTGTACCCTTCAGGCATTTTAATTCACTTTAATATACACATGCTGGAACTTGTATGAGACAAGACAGTTGTCTCACACAGTAAATGTTTAATCCAGCATTACATGGCCTGATCTAGAGAATAAATTCTTCCTTTTTTGTCCTTTGAGTTTGACCTTACACAGCTGAGTACTTTTAAAGTGGTGGAAAGTCGTTAATTTGCTCAAATACATACTTAAGTACAAATGTCAGCTACATATTTGCACTTTTGCTACTTTATACTTCCACTCCATAACATTTCAGAGGGAAATATTGTCCTTTTAAACTCCTGAATGTTTTACATAATGAATGTTCTAATAAGCTTTTACAATAGAACACCTTTTTGACTTGTGGAATTTGTATTTGGGTTCAGATCTATGAGTTCTTAAATGTTCAAATGACTCAATGTTGCACCAAAAATCAAGTTAGAGAAAATATGACAACAGATGTATGTTATAGAACTTTTCCCTTCTATTCACGTGATCTGCTGCCTCTGTACATAAAACTGTATATAAAGTTGATCAAAGAAGCTCAACACAACAGGAACATGCTTAAGCTGTAATTTACAGTCAGTTCTTTGTATTTAGTTGAACATAAATGATTAACTTTTTGATGACACCGCTCAACAAATGCAGCTCTCCTTTATCCACCGCTGTCTGTCCTTGGCATCGTCTTGTAGCCATCCCCGTCCAAAGTCCAGGGGTGCTTTTTGATAAGACTGAGAGCGATTGTCGGCATCACAGTCACTCCGCTCTACACCTTGACTCGCTCCACTGGTCTCACCTCACTTCTCCTTCTTCAGCCAGGATGGATCACCGTGACGTGAACGTGTATGAGACTCCAAATCTCACCTACCAGAATGAGAGCACAGGAGAATATGACCTGACCATCGAGACAACATATGAAGAGCACATATATGTGACGACAGAATATGAAAATACCCGTCGGGGCTCAGATATACCAGATGCACCATCTCTGCCAGCACCGGACCGTCCTTCAGAGGAGAGGCGAGGCAGTTCGGCCTCTTCATCCTCCTCGTCTTCTTCACACCACGAGGACGAACGGAAAGGGGGATCGGAGGGATCTAGTCATGAAGAGGAGATAGAGGAAGTGGTGGAAAGAGAGAAAGAGGGATCTGAGGGATCCAGTAGCGACGAGGAGGTAGAAGAAGTGAGACAGAAATCAGAATCAGAGGGATCTAGTCATGAAGAGGAGGAAGAGGAGAAGAGAGAGGTAGTGGGCAGCAAAGTGGCCGCCTGGGAGAGGAGGTCACCGACTGGGGAGATGAACTCGTCACGCAGATCCTCAGCTTCATCGTCTTCATCATCAGCCTCTGAGAAGGAGGAAGCTGAGGCTGAGAACAATGGCATCAAGGTCACACTTTTCACTAAGGTAAGGGGTTGGATTGACGTCATGAGGTAATCTGATTTTATGCTGCACTGATTAAAACAGCAGTGATTGGTGTTATAAATGTATCTGATAAGTTTAACATTAAGGTTAGGACTCTCCAATATTATATAAAACATAAATTCACTTGACCACATTAAGCATCAAGCTCCTTGGTAAAACACCATCTTATCTAAGCTCATTACTTACCATTCATAACTCCACCCCTACTCTTTGTTCCAACAGTTTCATTCACCTCCTCATCCCCAAAGTTCGTACCACTCTCAATCGATTCTCATTTCAGTTTTCTGCTGCTAATGACAGGAACATTCTACAAAAGTCTTTAAAACTCTTCTCATACATATCACTCTTGTCTATTTTTTTTAAAAGTCTTTGTGTATTTTGTTTTTGTAATGCTGTCTGATTTGCTGTATATGTAACCTGTTGTTCATCTTGCTGTATGCTGCCTCTTGAACAGGTCGAAAATAAGAACAAATTCTCAACTAACTTACCTGGTAAAATAAAAGTTAAATTAAAAATAAATAAATAAAATGCACAGGTCAAGACACACACACACACACACACACACACACACACTCCCAGTTTTATCAGACTTTCTAGCAACATGCAGGCCTCATAAACCCCAGTCATAATTACATTCCTATCAGATGAACCAGTGTGCAAGGTCAGAGAGTATCTCCTTATATGTGTACATGTGGACTCTGATTGTGATCTGTCACTTTATGCTCCATTGTTTGGGCCTCGTGTTCACCTCACTGTACTGTTCACACACACACACTTCTATTTATAGTTTGTCAGTCATTTCTATGTGTGTGTTGGACGATGTTACTCTGCTTCTAAATATAAGTTAACTTGAACTGACAGGAATGTTCTGACTCAGTACCGGGATAGTTGTGGACGATTCCTATGGCCATGTGAACACGCATGAGTGTGTTACAGTAATCATGCTGTAACACACTCACTATACTGAATGAAAACATCTAAGTATAGTGCATTATAATATAAAGATGATACATAATAATGTTACATAACACACACTGAGTTAATAACACAGTCAGCACGTTTGACGCTAAAGTCCAGTTGTACTGGAGCTGGCAGGGGTCATAAATGTTACACAAATTATAGCAATATAACTCTGAGGGACTACAAAGACCGAAGTCTAGCACCAAAGTATCCACAAGCCGAATGATTTTTATGCTAAGACACTTGAATATATTAGCTTTAATGCTGTAAATGATCAAAAAGTGATTAGTCTATTTATCTTTTCTAGTTTATTTAATGTCATTTTGTGTTAATTGAATTTAAAATGCCACTTTAAAGTTGAAAAAGTTCTTGAAACCAGACCTAAAATGACAAGTTGAATGAAGGAACAACTTCACTTAACTCAATAAAGTAATTTTTTAAGAAACAAAACTGACATTTAAGCGGATTAAAACTATGACCTGGGAAAATGTGTTTTATGACTTGAATTTAATCCAAGAAAAACGTAAGGCAACACAATCCCTCTGGCAAACAAGTGTTAAAAAAAACTCATTGAGAAATGGCAGAACATTTCTCCAGAAACAGATTGGATTAATTCTGTTATGAAAAATAAAGCTGAAAGTACAAACTACTAGGAAAAAGCTAAAGCTAAGTGTCAGCAATTATATATAATAAACAGTCTGTATTTGAAAAAAAAAGTACATCATACAAATATCATATATGATGAAATAGAAAACTCTTCATAAAGGGATAAAGAAAAGTCACAAATACATTTTTTCTTTTTTGTTGTTAAAAAATGCTCCATAACTTCCTAAAACAACTGCAGTTTTCATTAAATGTCACTCAGTAGTTGGGGGTACGTAGAGGTTTTACTGAGAATGATGTTAATCTTTGGATAAATTTATGTTTAGTGTAACTTTGGTGATGTTTGATAGTAGGATCATTTCATTCTAGGCTTTAGCGCTGGTTGGTGTTGCTGTTTTTTGTGCAATTTTTTTAGGGCAAGTAGAAAAATATAAATTTCACTGGCATTTAGCTGCTGAAGCCTGCTCAATGTGCTGCCGTGATGAAAAACTACGTGTATCCGAGCTGCCAGTAAACATCAAACACACCCCACCCATCACATATGACCCCAGTGAGAACCTGAACCTCCTACAAACTCTCTGAGAGTTTGACGTCACCCTGCGGGGAAAGGCCAAGTGGGTGCACCCAGACGGACAGCGTGGGACCTGATGGGTGCTGATGAGTCTGAGGAGGTGATTCAAAGTCATCCGCTCATTGTCAGTCACAGTGGAAGAGGTGGGTGGTGTACGGCACCCTTGGGTGACTTGCTCTGCCCTTTCCCTGCTGACCCCCCTCCCGTCCCGCCCCACCACAGGGGGGTTATTTTTGTCACGCCCCACCACTGAGGCCTCGGGTACAAACTGAACCCCTCACGCTCCCTCTCTCCCTCCCACCCAGTGTCACACTCACCCTGCATTCATCCTCAGCTGACAGCCTGACAGCGCTGCTATGGGACCGAGCTGCTTTCCCCGACTGGACCTGGGATAGAAACTCACACAGCTCACACACAAACAAACACACAGACACTGTAGACACAAAACACACAAACAAAGCGCTTCTTTTCTTGACCATGACGGATACTGCAGTCGAGGAGGACAAGGACCCTGATATTGAACTATTTGTCAAGGTGGGGCTCTGAGTGTGTGTATTTTGGTCCTGTGTGACTTCTAAATCTAATTTTTGTGTCAATTTTTGCAATCTCACCAGGCATTCTGCTCATAATAGTTGTTATTTAAGTCAAATTTAAGCTGCATATGTACACTTTACCACCAGATTCTGAGCTGTGTTGTGGGCTGGCGGCTCCTTTAAGCGTGTGCATGCCATGTTGTTGTTGTTGCATGCTGATTTTTCCGTGTGTTAACCTGACACCCACGTGCACAGACAATCTCTCTCTTTCTCTCTGCCACTAAATTATTACTGGGGCCCTTTCAGTATTGAGAGCAGCAGCTTTAAATAATCTAAGGTTAGGATACAGTAAGTGTGGGTCTGTGTGTGGAGTTATATCTGTGTGTATTAATACACAATGTTCAGCATGTGGTCAAATGAGGGGAAAAAGAAAAGCAAACCAAATTTGTATGTCCCATTGAAAATATCAGACAAAAGGTAGATACATTTATAGATGATATCTTTTAAAAGTCCACTGATGCCTCAACAATCTTTTGAAATGTTCTATGCTCAACTGTTGTGTTTTTGTAGGTTTAAATATGCATGCTCTCCCCAACATAATGATGCTATTCACCAGGTTGAGGTATTTGTCCTATGGATAAGCCTTTGTTTTCTTCCATTACAGCATAAACATGTGTCTCTAAGTGAATATAACCAATACAAATAGTTGTACTTTAAATATTTGAGTGGGACAGCCTAATGAGTCTGCTGTAGCTCATTAGGCAAGTCATATATATTTACATAGAGTGAAAATCTACTCCTTTTTTGAACTGAGTCTAAAAATAATCTTAAAATATCTAAAGTGTGACAATTTTGAAAATATATTGTTTGATGAAAAAATGGATACCACTTGTCAAAATACAAAGCGAGAGCAGGTAACTATTTAGCTTAGCTTAGCATCAAGACTGCAAACAAGAGGACGGCAGCTAGTTAAAATGGCTAGCCATTGTCTGTTCAAAAGTTAAAAAAACAAAAAACAAAAAACAAAACTTTAAAATTTAACTCTCAGACTTTAGATTAAAATATTAAATCTTATTCATTTAGTTTTTAAAAAAAACCTCTCATCTGCAGGTTTACACCGGTTATGTTAGGATAGCAATTCTGATCCACAATACAAAATGCATCCTTTTCACAGGAAAAGGCTGCAAAGTTGTGAAATTATTCCATTCGTTTGGCAGATTTTGCCACTCTAGGAATGTAGAAAACAACTGGAGCTTGGTGTTTAGTGTTTGCACTGGTGTATTTCAACCCAAACGTTGATTGTTTCTTAACTTAACCCTGTAGCTTTGAGCTGTTAGCTAAACTGGACAAAGTGTTTCTGTAGTGTAAACAAAAGCAAACTGTGACTGTATATAAAAAAATAAACACTGAACAAACTTTTTCTGTGTAAAAAAAGGCTTCAAAGAAACAAAGAAATCTCACATTTTTTTAAGAAGTTATTGTTTTTCAAAAAAGGGATCACTGTAGGTAGCACACATTTTGGTGAAGACTGTATTGCTTTATGCTAAGCGAACTAGCATCTAGCTGTACCTTTTAGTATTTTGCAAGCCTGAGCTCCTTTTGTTGACCATTTTAAGTATGTGCTACACAATACTATTGCTTAGCCAATCACTTCCCTTACAACTGATTTAAAACAGCCACATTCCTAATGGAAATGTAACATTGAGTGATTTTCTAATTGTCATAGATGGCAGCAGCATGAAAATGTAAAAATGCTTCATTCAGCACCACATAGTTTGCTTATAGTCCACTAAAACATATGTTACGGATGTTTTCTGTAATAAATACAATAAATCCGCACTTGCTTCTTCAGGAATCCTCAAAACAAGGCAGATAAACATCTATTGCATGTATACTTTTGGTGAAAGACACACATCATGGTAGGACAGTGGGTTATATGACTAATACATAGGAAGTGCAACACTATGTAGGAACTGGAGGTCCAAATGGGCAGTGAGGCAGCAAATGGAAGCACTGTGGATTATTCATGTTGGACTTGGGGTCTTATTACAGTGTCCTGTTGCAGCTTTGCGCACACACACACGTATACACACATACACACACATGCGGATTCAACCAGCACGTTTGATCCTATGTACACGAACCCAACCCAAACAGTTCAAAATAAAGGCACTGATTCCTCTTCATGTGTACTGTCAGTGATTTGAGTAATTGATGCAGCGTTCGGTCAGTCAGCGGTGTGTCAAGGCTACGTGTTTGTCTGCATGACAAACAGACACACGGGACGATTTGTACGCAGTCATAAAGTACATTTGTGTGCAGTCTTAGTCACTTACCGTGTGTGTGTGTGTGTGTGTGTGCAGGCTGGAAGTGATGGGGAGAGTATTGGAAACTGTCCTTTCTCCCAGAGGCTCTTCATGATCCTGTGGCTGAAAGGAGTCGTCTTCAATGTCACCACTGTTGACCTAAAGAGGTAAAAATGCTATTTTATCATAATTCTTTCACATTAAAATGCTGTAAAAGACAAGTCTAGAAGATGAATGAATGCAAATTTGCTATTCATATCAGTAAGACATATGAAACTGTATTTCCAGGATCAATTTGTTTACATGTTAGTCAACTGTTTGCTGAAGTTTTACATTTAGGCATGACACAATTATCAGTTTACAGTAGATGTTTCCCTTAGATAAACAGGTTGGCTCAAGATTTTTAACTACACTGACAGTTTATACAGGAACTATATATGTCCAAACACCTGATACACACTTCCATACTTGTTCTTGTATGGTATGCTAGCTTATTCATTTCTCAACAAAATCTTTCTACATTGTACAGTGAGGAATTGAGGGTTTTTTTTTTATAATCCTAAATTACATAATTGTACTCTTGCCCTTAAAATAAATCCACATATACTTGCCTATTTAATTATGTGGAAAAAATGCCCTCAAAAACTGCTCCTTGTGGCTTTTCAAAGTGTACATTTCTTAGCAGATGTGCATAAACCTACACAGCAGCACTTTCGGCTTTAAGACGTGTTTAATTATCCTCTGACTCCAAGTGCTGCTTTGAGAAATACTTGACAGTAATAAACAAACTCTCTGCAGTTCACACTGAAGAACATTTAATTGTTATGGAGAAATGAGTTGCATTATGCGATCATTAGTTCACTGCAAACTATAATGTTATCACTGGCAAACATATGTGTGGAAGAGATTATTAAATGATTCCACTTTGATAAGGAAACCAGTCGATCTCTACAACCTGGCACCGGGGACACACCCGCCCTTCATCAGCTTCCAGGGAGAGGTTCTCACCGACGTCAACAAAATAGAGGAGTACCTGGAGGCTGAGCTGTCTCCACCAAAGTAGGCTTCACACACAAAACACACAAATGGGATGCGACAACAGGGCGGCCGACACCCTGACATCATGTTAACACCTTGTTCCTCAGGTATCCCAAACTCGCTGCCAGGAACCGTGAATCCAACACAGCAGGAAATGACATCTTCGCCAGGTTCTCAGCATATGTCAAAAACACAAGGCCAGATAAACATGATGGTGAGGATGCTATCTGGAAACATTAAAATCTGAACAGAAGCAGTAGTTTAGCATCTTTAACGATCTGTGTTTTGTGTTCCAGCGTTGGAGAAGAGTCTGAACAAGGCCCTGGCTCACCTGGATGAGTATCTGATGAGTCCACTGCCTGAAGAAGTTCAGTCTGGGCGCCACAGCGGTGATGGAGAGTCCAACCGCAAATTCCTGGACGGAGATGAGCTGACGTTGGCTGATTGCAATCTTCTCCCCAAACTTCATGTTGTCAAGGTAACCAGCTGTGGAGCAGTTTCTTTCCTTTTGGTTAATTTGATCACAGAAATTGCTAATACCTTGTTTTTGGCAGGTGGTTGCAAAGAAATACAGAAAATATGACATCCCGTCTCAGTTCAGAGGTGTGTGGCGTTACCTTGGCAATGCCTACGACCGAGACGAGTTCACCAACACCTGCCCAGCTGATGCAGAAATCGAGCTGGCTTACAGGGACGTAGCCAAGAGGCTGGGGAAATGAACGCACCTCAACCACAAGCACTAAAATACTTTTGTCTCTATTTAAAAAATCAATTGAATCAAAGTCTTGACACACGATGTGTCATTTTAAACACTAATAGGGCTATAGTAAATATTGCTAAATATTCCGAAATGAGTCATCACAAGTCTGATGCCTTGAAAACGGTTAAGACTGTGATGATTATATATGTGATTTTTCAAAACACAAGGTGATTTTTATTTATTAAAATAAATGTTGTTAGTTTGCAGTAGACCATAAGCTAAATTCCACCTTTAAACAACAACTGTCAAATCATGCATTAGGAACCACAGCAAGGATTTTTCACTAGGGTGAATCTGTTTATATGGAGCTGTAATAGGAGAAAAAACGTATGCAAAGAATTTGGAATATCATCTGTGTACATCTTTGCAATTCTTTTTTCAACTTACATTCTAAAAAAAGAAAATCTAAAGAGAAAAGATCTTCCTTATCCATTTCTTGTTCATTTTTCTTGTAAATTGACAAATGTTTGTCAGTTTAAGATGTTCTTGTTCATACTTGCAAGCACAAAACACAGAATTTAAAAAAAATAATAATGTCGATAATTGCTTTTGTCTACAAGCCTAATTTTGAAGCTACAAACATACATGAACAAGTTAGATTAAGTGGGGGAAAAAATGATAATGAGCCCATCTTTCATTTGATTAACTTTAATGATGCAAATTAAACAGAGAACTGCAAAGTGGTAAAAGAACAACACAATTAAATAAAAGTGTAAAGAATCACTTCAAATTTGTTTTTAACTACTTCAACCTGTGCTGTAAATGTTAGCATGTCTTGCTAATTAGTAATTAGCTTACTTCCTTATCAAGTGTTGCTAAAAAGCCAAGAAGCAGGACATGAGCTAACTTAACTAGCTGCTGTCTTTTAGCATAATGTAGCACTGAAGTGCACATTAAAGATGTCTCTGTTGATTCTTGTTTATAAAGAAATGACATAGAAACAAACTGAGAAAGCATTTTTAAGTAGCTTGTGAAGCTAAAGTTAGCTTACTCGGCTAGCTTGCTACAGCTACAGCTAGCTGAGTTAGCTAATTTTAGCTGGAAACAGTTGGAATTTTAGTTGGTTGAACTGACAGCAGTTGGACAGGAATTTAAAATAATATTTTCTTTATGTCTATTTGTAATTAGGAACCCACGTTTTGGAAGAAATGGGTACATTTAGGAAGATGGGTGTTAGCAAACAGTGAAAACAGAGGTGTCAAAGTTGGAGGAGAGAATACAGTTTTGCTAATGAAGCTAGTGCTACAGGTGTATTTTTCCAATCTCTAATGAGGTATTATCCACTCACTAATTAAATTCTAACTATTTCATGTCATAAATGTCCTTCACAGGAATGATAAGATGCATAGAACAAGGTCTGATTATGTTTTTTTCTTTTTTCTGCATTTATGTATGATTTGGATTAATGTATTTCCACACTGCAGGATGTTATTGGAAAGCACTGGTAGGAATGTGTTTCAGCCAAAGTCTTTTACTGCTGCAGTGTCAGCTTGGTAGACTTCAGAGATGTGGTGTCTCTTTTCCTAACGAGGCAATGAACATTTTATTTGACTTGTTAAATTTTGTGTTTCACATTTCCTTTTGAAGTTACAAATCTCTTTCTGTATTTTTATAGCCTCCCAACACAGTTTACAGCCCACAAGCTATACTGTCAGTCCTTATCTAAAAAGGCCTGTCTTAGTATTTCAGATTAAAAGCATACATTCAATCTGAAAATTTGTCTCAATGCAATCACCAAAAAGATAATGTAACCATCCAGTTGTTGTATTGTCGTGTGATTTAATGCACACTGATGGTAGTGAATGTCATTTTAATTACGAGTGCCTTAGTGGGAATCAAGCTCCCCTCCGCCTTCAGCTCTTTATGTTTGTACAGTAAATTATGTTTAAATATAATAAGAATGTGAATTTTCCAAAGGCTTTTCCTGCTCTGAGTGAGATTGATATGTCTGTATATGATCAGCAGCTTTATTCATAATCTTTTTGTTGATTAGAACCTCGAAGCCACTGTGTATACTGTGTTGCTCATTTGAATAATAAATCTATTTTCTCAAAGACTGAGCTCGAAGGCTGTGGTTTTTCAATGGAAACTGATCTTTGCATACATTACACTGACGTGTGAATGTGGTGTGCCCATGCAAAAAAAAGTGGAGAGAGACGCAAAACCGCCTTCAAGTATGTTGATTTGTGGATGAAAATGCGTGTTATCTTAGGTGTGTTGTGCAAGTAAATCCACCCTCTGTTCTTATCCAAACTTCGACCTCATCTGCACATATTTCACAAGATTAAACCACGTGATCAATTACAGCTAAACAACCTGTCACAATTAGCCCTTCATCTCTCATGATCAATAAACTGAAAAAAGGCGTTGCTGCATGTGCACACAGCTTTCTGTCTCCCTTTTATTTTTAGTTTTTGTTATCTCCTTACAACAGGACCCTGCTCTCAGCCTATTTTCCACCCTCTGCTCTCTTTCCTGAAGGTGGGAGTACTACCACTACACGTTTATCGATTTTTATTGTCTGAAAACTCTTATAAAGATCTGCTTGAGCTCAAGATTCTAATTACAGGTTACCAGCTCAGTCAGAAAATGCACAGTTTGCAACACTGGCAGGGTAGATGTCCAATACGGGCCTCAGCTGATAATAGAGCAGCAGTTGCAAGACTTGAATGCTTCACAGAAACATAAAGGCACCCATTACTATGCAAGTCAGAGCAGAGTGTAGCAGCTGACACCAGCAGATGGCAGCAAACACAAAGCTTTCACTGGTTTACAGCAGCAGGAATCCTCACTTAGGGATCGTCCTGCTTTTTGTTTCCTACCTCCTCTTTAACTGTCATGTTTATATCCACCATGCAGACCTGTTGAGAATCAAAAATTGCTTCAGATTTTTCTCTTTTTCTTATTTTTTGGATGGATAGCTAGTTGTGGACTATGTTAATATAAATAAATTATATAATGTTTGTTCAGAGCACTGATCTATTGTCTAAACCTGCCTGAGAAAGTGCACTTTCAGGTTTGGAGTGGTCGTTTTTTGGGGTCTTTTTGGTGTTAGATGTGAGGGTTTTACTGCCTGTGGACAGAGCCTGAGTCGACCTTGTTGCTAAGGCAACATCATCAGCATCAAATGCATGATGTGATGAAACGATATCAAACTTGGTATCATGTTTTATGACTGTGAATGGGGACTGCTCTGGTCAGTATTGAAAAATAGATCATGTTAGCTACTGCAGCAATTTTTAATCAACTGCAAATTTCACATCAGCGTTGACATACTGGTGAATAAAATGTTATAAACTTAATATAAAGAGGCAAAGTCTGGCTCCGTGGGAAGTTTCTCCATGAAACCTTATAGCAGAAAAAATATGTAGTAAGAGACAAATATATATTTTTATCTATTAGAAGTGTCCTATGATTCACTCAGGATGTTTGTCATTTTGAAAGGTGATTTTGCAAGTCAGAAAAATCACATTTTGTCTTAAAATGTGGAAGACTGTGAAAATACTGTCCATGATTAGAAATGCGACACACCCCAAAGTTACAAAGGAAGTGTTATTGTAACTTGCTCTCTCCACAAACTTCCTACAAGAGGACAGAAGTTTATATGATACTTATAAGCCTTCAAGAAATATGTGAGAAAAGTTGCCTGACAGGAAAATAAAAACTTGTAAGTCATATTGAATACCCCAGAGCCATACTGTATTATTAACACCTGAGAGCTGACTACGAAACAGGATTAGGGGCTTCGCAGTTATGTTGAGCATGAAGTCAACATACCTGACACTCAGTTTTCAATGTCAGGAAGATGGCTCTCCTTTAAACTGCTAGATCTCCATGGTTACTGATGCTACGTATATTATTCTAACATCAATTTAGAGTTTGGGATTCAAATCGTCTGGAATAACCGTAACACAGATTCTCAGCTGAGGAAATAGGTTGTATCTGCAAACATGTGAGCTGTATGTTACTAAAACCACTGAATTAATATGTTACAGCATCGCACACTGTACTATGCATCGTGTTGCCATAGGAACCTAATTCAGTTGGTGATGCAGAAATCGCACAAATGCTTTTATGTTTGGTCTGTTTGCATTGACGCTGCTACAGCTGATAGAACACAGAATTTAAAAAAAAGATAGAACACAGAATATAAAACTGATCATTCTACAGTACTGGAATTTATCACAACGAATATTAAATTACTTCACTACAACACTGCACTTTATTACAATATCACGCTTTAATATAGGAAATTTAAAGTGTTTTTCTCCTCAGTCAGCCGTCACTGTGAAAACTATGAAAATGAAGAGCATACAAACATTCAAAATAGACACAAAATTTCACAAAAAATGTTTCTATTTAGACGGATTCCAAAAAGAAATCTATCAAGCTAGTTTTCTGTTCAGCTTGCAGCAACAATGCATTAAAACTGTCCACACAAAGCACTTTAACAAATAATGCCAACAAATATGAAACAAATAAAACTTACAAGTCTCAGACCATGCAGAACAGTTATGTTATTAGGCCATATTATTTCCTCTTTTGCGATGCAACTAAACTGTGGTCATGTGACTTGTTTCATTCACAGTGTAATAAATATTGTAAAACAGCATTACATTTTAAACCATGCATCAATTTTAAAGGTGTACATTGTCAAAGCCACCTTTCTTAACATCTTATTTTCTGTGCTTTTAATTAATTTGATTGAATTTATGACTTCAAGTATTTGTGAAATGATAACAGAAGAGAGAGTGCAGTACTTTGCCAATGGAGAGTTCCGAATAATCTGCAGTGGTAGATTTTTCATAGGATCGCAATCATGTGATTGTCAGTAGACAGCTGACGTGGTGTTTACTTGTCATAGTTACAGTGACTCTATCTCACAATGATACAGGAATCTTTAACAAATCTGTGGATCCAGACTATGAGCTGCAACACCTTCCAAAATCTAATCACTTGAAATCCTGTTGTTACGGCAGCTGGAAATTCAACAAGGGGGTAAACAACAAGACAACACAGAATTTTAGGGTCAGGTGTAAAGTGAAGGTAGCATGAAATATTGTGAAATAGGATCAAATGAAATAGAATAAAATAAAACTAGATAAGAGTATTGAAAATATAAAATACAAAAAAAGCAAAATATACAAGAATATGCAAAAAATGATACAGTGTCATTCCTGACCTTCGCTGAAAATTTCATCAAAATCCATTAGTCCATTTCTGAGTTAAGTTGTGAACAGACAGACAAACAGACGGACAAACATACACAGATCGTTACATAACTCCACCGTGTTTCTTGGTGGAGTAATAACTAACTTGAAACTAGAAATTCCAACTATGACTCTCTTTTGGACAGATACTCAACTTACACAAGGAAGTCTGTGTAATTATTATTTGTTTATTTATTAACTCTCTCCATTATTGTCAGTCCCTAATACGATCATATTTTTCGTTTTTCTTCGGGCCTGTAACACGCACACGGTCCCTAACGTCCGCTTCGCTTTGTGCAAGTGGGAAGAGCAACACAGAGGCTCGTGCTCTGCGCCTGGAATCTCATCTCTCCAGTCTGAGCGACCCCACGACGTCTCCTCTCGCTCCTTTCCCGGGGCTTTAAGCGTTTATTACTGCCTTATAACCACCCCCGGGGCTAGTGAGGGAAACCGTTTAAAAGGTAAGACCCGTTGCTGTCACCGAGCCCGTTTTTGTTGCGGCGGAAATACCCGGCGGACTAACGGAGGAGGCGCAGTGTTGTAGCCGTTGAGAGAGAGCGAGAGAGAGAGAGAGAGAGAGAGAGAGAGAGTGGGCGACTTGTCATTGCGGCGCTGCGTGTTGTTGTTGTGAGATGTGAGGTGGTGGTCGACCGAGGCAGCTAGCAAACCCCCCGAAGGTAAGCTAGTAGAGACTGGGACTGTGGTAGCTGGCGTGTAAAGGCGGCTGGTTGTTGGGTAACGGAGCCGGGGAGCTAACGCTAGCTGTGTTTTTCTTACAGCCAGTTAGGGGAATCGGGACGTTAATAGCCGCAGTTACCAGGGGGTCCCACTGTTATTACACAGCCGGTTTAGCTAGCTTATTAATGACATTACAGTGGAGTGAGACGAGCAGCTAGCATCACCCTTTCAATATGAATCTCGAACAGGTTGTTGAGGAAAAGCTTTGACTCCAAGTCAGTTCCTCTTCATTATGATGATTCCTCCCACAAGTGACCCTTGTTGTTGTTTTACTGTCTGTACAGTATTCAGAAACTCAGTTGACATTTACAGCTGGACCTTCATCCTTTATCTTCCTGTATTCATAATATACTTTTATTGTTTTACAAGCTACACATCTTTGCTGATTTTTTCTCCCACACAGCTCCCAGATATGATGTTGGTGACACACAGACTGTGAAAGTTAATTTATGCCCTCTGGGTCCACTGTGGTTTCCTCCTTTTTTTTTTCTTCTAAGATATACTTCGCTGGAAAGAGGTGTTGCCTGTATTTTTGGCCGGCATAATGCAAAATAACACCTGAAGCTGCCTTGGGAGTTGTGTTTGCTACATAACTAATTCATTATGGCAGGCTCGCAAGCCAAAATTAATGCGCATGAAGTGTTTTTTAAGGGCACGCAACACCAGTTAAGCCTAATAAATGAAATCATTGCCATGTGGTATGAAAAAATACAGTATTTTTCACCAGTATTGGTTTGAATAGCTCCATTTAAAAACAATTATTCAGTCTAGAATGATTGGCAGATCATGTAGAGGAGCACATCTGCATTCAAAATTCTAAACAAAAGACATCCAGACTATTTATTTTTTGCTTTGGATGGCATTTAGACGTGGCTTTGCACTTGCTTGCAGAGCTGGGCTGATGTCAGACAAATTAGTCACGAGAAACTGCTGACACAGTACCTGTTTTTGGTCAACGTCATCCTTTCTGCCACTCTAATATTTCCATGCAACTGATTCTCTGTTTCTTTTTGGAACCAGATTATTCCTCCTCCTGTTCCTCAGACATTTTGCAGTGCAGATGTGGAGCCTGCATGGCCACAAACTCTTAGAAACAGTGCATCCAAAAACCCTTTAATCAGAGTATATGTCAGACAGACTAGCCATGGATGATGAGAATTGTGCAAGTTTTCATTTTTATGTTCATTGTATTTTCTACACATTGCAATGTTGAAACGATAAATTGTGCAGCAATAGTTATTAACGATGCTATAGGGAGTGTGAAACTGTTGTTGCAGAAGCTCCTACCAGCCCAGCCGTCTTCAGCCTGCACCATAAGTACCCACATGTAATCAGGTTTCCACTTGCTGATTTGATTATATCAGATGTATCCTGTGTGTATCCTGTGTCATTAACATGCAGGCTGCAAATGTAATTGTGCGTACTTTCCATGAGGAGCTTGTCGAGATGCTGGTTTTTGGTGACAGTCAAATATATTTTATCTTTGTCAGTGTGACCCAGCAAAAAAGTCCCCTCCGTCCTGCTTATGATCCTCGAACGCTGTGAGCTAATGCTGAGCGGAGTGACCATCCAGAGGTGAGCCACTGACTGCCCCTGGCTTTATAAAGAGCTCTTTCAGTCAGCCGCCTTTTTTTTTGCTGGAGCCTTTGGGATTATAAATCCTGAGGAAAAGGAGCTTTGCTTCGGTGGCATGCTTCACTGGCAAGAAATCGTTGGAGGGTGTGAGTGTGAGGGGGTGGAGGGTGCACTGGTGGGCTCGAGGTGGCGAGCCAGCAGAGGCAGTGGAGGGATGAGGAAGGAGGGATTGGAGATGGAGGGATCGGGGAGAACTGAGCTGTGGTGATGGATGCCACACAGGGAAGTGGAGCACTTGGCCTTTCTGTGATTAAAGGGCTCCTGTTCTCTCAGCACAAATGCACACGCTCACGTACACACCTGCCTTTTCTTATTTGTGTGGTCGATCTGGCTCCCGATTGCTAAGATGAAAATTTCCAATTCTCCAAAGCCAGCCATCCCAAACAGTGATTCCACTTCTAATACTATTAAATGTCAGGTTCGCTATAAAGTAGTTTATGCGAGGTAGAGGTATAAAAACAACTTTGGGGGGTAAAATTGTGCCTTGTTTGTTTCACTTCAGCCAGACACCTCCCTCCATGCAACATGCATTCCCTTTCTTAACCCTCATGTCGTCCTGTGGGTCAAATTTGAAAGTTTGAAAATGTGGGGGAAAAAAAATATTTTCACAGTGAAACTTCTGATGTCCACATTTTCAACATTTTTGGGAAATCTTTGAACATTTTTTGGTGGAAAAAAAGAAATTTTAAAAATGTTTCTTTAAGAACATTCACAAAAAAATCAACCAAAATCCAGCGAAATTCGCTTGGATTTTGGTTGATTTTTTTGTGAATGTTCTAAAGAAAATGTTAGAAGTTTTACTGATACGTGTGTAATCACTTCAGATATTTTTGGGATTTTTTTACAAATTTTTTTGAAAATATTTACAGGACTTTTCTTGCCAAATTTGTACGATTTTATTTTTAAATATATCTTTTAGGGGAAACCTTTAAGGAATTATTGAAATTTTCTTCCTGAAGGTTTTGCAAATTTTCAGAAATTTGGGGAATTTTTTTGCTGAATTTTTGGATTTTGTTCAGACAAGGAAACAATATTTTTTTGTGCCTGTAAATTAGGACAACAGGAGGGTTAAAGTCAGTCTGCTGTTTGTTGCTCTACGTTGGCAAAGCCCTCGTTTCTTCAAGCTGTAAAGTGACAGTTTTTTTTTTTAGTTTCAGGACAAAGAGTCAAGAACAAAAGAGGTACTGAAAGGAAAATTGTGAAGGAAATTCTGCAGTTCTCAAGATCAACTGGTTGTAGTTGCTTGCCAACATAGATGACAGTCACTGTCATGCATAGCAGGCTGGACTTGAGAAGGTAACGACATTTTGCCACTGCTGATGTCTTTAAAGCATTTTAGAGGATTTAAACCTACATTAGGAGTGAAGACCAGAATGAGGATTAGTTTAATGTCAGGGAAAGTGTCATGAGTTAGTGCAGAGGTTTAGGGATTTAATGTATTCAGTGAAAGGCCTTATAGGCTTCCTGGTATCAGTGCATGTGCGTTTACATAGGTCCCATTGCATAACAGTTCTTGAACGCAGCACTTAATTTACAGAAAAGCCATGTCAGCTGAAAAGAATTTGCTGTTTTTGGCTTAAATATAATTCTGTTGAAAGAGAATTTGGTCGCGTGTGTGCCATCCTTTTTAATGGCTGTAATATTTTTTTTCTGTCCCACCTTGTGTTGTCATTAACAACAAAGGTTGTATGTGGTGGTGACAGGAAGAAGCGAGCACTGTGTCTGGCTTCAGCGCCTCATCTGCAATTCGTACCATGGCCTGTCAGCGGGCACGTTTTCAACATGCAGGTCAGGTTCCGGGTGGTCTTGTCCTCTCTTTCTCGTTTCATGTCTTGTGGTGTCAGGTTAGACGTGTCAGTGCTTGTCTGGGGGAAGTCGCATCTCAACAGATATAGTGGGTTAAACAAGCACACCTAATATATTGGTAGTAACAGCAGCAGAGAGCAAAGGAAACTTGCCTATCACATGTGTATAAGGTCTGCAGAGAGCTTGTGTTTGGTTTGTGGGTGACCACAGACATCAGGGGAGTCAGATGCGAAACGTGTAGAGCAGTTCCTGTGAAGTGAGTACTGCACTGCTTGTGTAATTGTTGGGTATTTATTTCCCAGAAATGAGAACTTTCTTTTTCTTAACAAAACCTACCACAAGCTAGCCTGTCTCTTTCTTTCTTTGTATTTTGTCTATCATGTTTTTCTCTGTAGTTTGTCTCCAAATGGTAAACACAAAAGAGGACTGAAAGCCAGAATTAAAATTTGAACATTTGAAAGGCAATTTTTGGATCACCTCCAAATTGACTTCCTTTTTCTTGACAACTGTGTGAAGTTCAGCATGTTTTGTTTTCCTTTAGCAAAAAGTGCTGAGGCGATTCCTTTTGTGTTAAGTTCACTGATTCCCACCAGTGAGGGAAAAACGCCCATCTTCACTGACGCTCTGGGCGTTGATGCTGTTCAGGTACTCAGCTCAATCAGTGCGACCTCTTTCTCAAAGGTCCCTTGTGATCACAGTTCACTGGATTTAGGCTTCCAGAGGGTGTTGGAATTCTTCTTGTGAAGGCTAAAGGTGGAGATCAGGGGTTGGGCTTTACACTCAACCAGAACTTTTCTCTGCGTACCTGTCAAATAAATATCAGTTATGTAAGTATGCAGTAAGAAACACGGTACTTCAGTGGGTGCTTTTAAGATTTGATACGCTATTAATCACATTTCACTTCAATGAAAGTAGGAAAATTACATTAGCTACGTTTTAATGTTCCACAAATGACATTAAATAGAGAAATAAAGTGCATGATCACTGCAGTGTGTGCGGTCCTGTGCAATATCCTGTGCAATATCACTTGAATAATAAATGATTTTCAATTGTATTACCCCACAATTATTGCATTACTTCTAAGTTGAACAGTAGAGCATTTGCTCTGTTGTAAGCAAAAAAAAAAAACACAACAGTTTGCATTTATAATATTAAAAATACAGGCCTTACAGTAGAAACTTCGTGCAACAAAAGTCAGTACACTTTTCATTACTAAACTGAAATCTTGAATTGATGAATTTTGCTTTATTTTTGACGATAAAGTCAGCCTTTCATCCTGAGAAACGCGACGCTGGAGTCAACCTCAGTGCTTTACTGCCAGGACTATGCATTCACTGTCCTGACCACAATCACACCAAACATCCCAGACCCCATTTTAGTCAAACAAATTAGCTTGGTGACCAAACAATGTGCTAGAAACATTTATTTTACTCCCCTTTTTTTCATGTTCCAGAGAAGGTTTCATCCTAATTTTCCTTCGAAGAGCAAAGAGTTTTTGAAGAAGAAGAAGTGTCGTGTCCATGGCGTCAATCTAGGAGGAAAGCCCCTTTAGCTCTGTTTAGCATTAGTTTGACTGCTGAAGTTGTGTTTCAACTTATTTTTATTTTGGTCACTGATCCTTTTTTTTAAAATTTCCTCTGGGACTTCTCTATGTGGCGCCATGAGGCAGACATGCAAATAAACTCATCACATAAGTTCACAACTGGTCAAAGTTTCATGTTCATGGGTCATTTTTAGAACCATGTTCATGCCGTTAGCCTGATTGGAAATCACAGGTGTTTTCAGTTTAGTCTCAGTGACCACAGGTTTTCTAAATTGTAGGTCACAGGTGTGTTCGCTTTGGAGTTTCTCTTTTGGAGCCTGGATTCAACAGAGTCTTTCTAAAGTTTCTGTTTTTGATTGTTCAAGAGAAGAAATATTGTACTTGCCAACTTAGAAATATTGAATGATTTGACATTTAAATTACATTGCATTACTCATTTTGTGTTATATACTGCTACTGTTATCTGCAAATACAGAATGTGGATTTGAGTATTTTTTCTTGTCTCATGTAAAGTAACGTGTGCTTGCATTTGTGGTAATGAGGGCGTTATTTCCTGTGGTGGATGGTCGCACTTGTGCATCACTTTTCTTCATGACTTTGTCCCCTTGCTTACTGGAAGGCTGCTCTGTTCAAAGACAAATACATTTATGAAAGATTAGCAAACTTACAGAAGCATCTGTTTTCTCTTATGCTCTTCGGAAAATCCATTTGAATATGTGTATGTTTGTACGACTGGAGCATCAAACCGGCACCCCTGAAGAGCCGTTTGAGCCCTTTAGTGACTCAATAAAGAACACATTAGCATTGATCTGAATGCATCTCACATTTTAGATAAACTGTCTGACCAGCAGCAGCAGAAACAGCAGCAGCAGCAGCAGGGAAAGCCTGTTTCCAGCCGCGGTGTTAGCTGTTGATATCTAGTTACGAGCTGGATTCACACCAGTAAGGTGACGAAGCTGCAGCACGGGGTGTTTCTCTGGAGGGCCTAATGAATAATTAAGAGGTGGGCCTTATGTGAAGAAGTCCATTAAGATGCAAAGTCACACTGGTCTCCATGGCAGCAGGGCCATATCATCAGGATCACGTCTCCTTTGGCCAGGCAGCAGCCGAGCTAGCATGGTCTGGGAGAGGTTGGCCGTTGACTGGAAGGAGGAATTTCACTTTGTCGGATGAGTTTTGGCAATAGTACCCGCTAAATACTTCAGTAATCCCTCATATCTGAGCCTTTTTAGTGTCTGTTGCAAATGTAGGCTTGTCAAAGAAGAAAATAGATCTCATATTGACATGTTTGATGCGCTTTTGTCTTTGGTTAGATTTCGATGTGGGACAGAAATTATTTGATCGTTGACAGAAAATGAATCTGAAAAACTTCTGAGTGTCTTGTGCTCCTGTTACGTTCTTAAATCATTATGGGCTTATTTTTAATCCATTTAAAGTCCTGCACATCTGTAAATACAAGACAGTGGTGGCTAGTAGTAGAGAGAACTCAAAAACTGTGTTGTATGTCGTACAATAAATTTATATTGTTATAAATCAAAAAAAGGTAAAAACAATTCAAGTTGGGCTTCCTTGATTATTTATTTTACAAAACCTGGAATAAACATGTCCAGTATTTCTGTGCAAACCTGTACTATATGTATATGTTTTAGTGTTTCCATACTTGTCTGTTCTCTATTCTGTTTAAACACAGCCTGCAGTTCAGCCAGAAAGTCTCAGCGCTATGTTTGCCATGTGACTGAGTCATGGCTTCTCAATTGCACTGAAGATTGCATTTTTTTATTTATTCAAAGAGAATCTAAAGCAAACAGTTCATTTTTGGCAAAATTTTAAGTAAGATGTGTAGAATAACATGATTTTGATTAAATATTGAGGTCAGATTTGGTTCAGAACTTCATGTCACATGATTAGTTCAAGGACTGTCAAAAGGTTGAAAATACAGTGGTTCTTTCTGGTTTTGTAGCTTCTCATCAGTTGTCTCATTTTGTCGATTTTTAAATGACATAACCTGCCTTTAAAATCCACCAGTGAGTTTTGGAGTTGGGATTGTTAAAATGTTTTAAATGGTAGTCTTGTCTTTGTTTTCTTTGACTGTATAACCAATGTCTTTGGGGTTTTGCTCAGCCCAAACTAAAAAAAATCCAAACTACAGGTGTTAGTGACACTTTTGACTGAATCATTTGAGACAGCAGCTGATCAGCTATCAGCAGAAGATAAGACGGTTATCACTGGATCAACCCTGGTTTCAACCCTGACGAAAACATGAAGACATGCGAGTTTTCAGGCATCAGCATCTTCCCCCGTAATGTTAAGTGGGACATCAGGGATAATGATATCATCTAAAAGTGTAAGACACACTAAATCTAAAAATATGCGTTTCATAAAAAGATAACGCTGCTGGCGGAGATCTCAGCAGCTACCTGGGTGTGAGAAGTCAAGAACCTATTTATATTCTGGGGTAAAATGGATACTTTTTCAAAGCTAATCCATAATTGATGGCCGAGGCTACATCCAGAGCATATTTCACTACCTTTTGTGGTTATGCAACAAGCTCTTAGTGTATGTTATTTTAGCTCAGAAGAATGCTCTCTCTTTTAGACCCGGAGTAATGCAGTGGAATTAATCCAGACCTCCTTCAGCTTGCTTTACCTTGATAGAATATTCCCCAAACTACACTTTAAAAGGACCTATTTTCAGCTCTAATCACAGATAGAGAGAAATGGATGGAGTCTTCACCTCGCCCAGCCATCTGTCCTGGTCTTAACAGTTCAGCGTATGACAGAACAAGGGCAGAGGCTGATTAGGACGCCGGTGGAAAGATATTAAAGACTGAGATGATTGTTTTGACAATGATGCGATATCATTGTTCACCCCTAATCCCTGTGACTTTATCAGGAAGTAGTTACATCTGGAAAGGGCAAAATAAACCAAGGACGCATGATTGCTGCAGGATAAACTGAAGCCTTTCACTACATGCGTTCAGATTGGATATTGCTGTGGCCTAGAGCAACCTTGGTAAATCTGAGGAGATGTCTCTGAGAACCGGAAAGCACAAAAACAAGATGTTAGACATTTTATTTGAATGCTTTGTCAGGGATGGCTCAACTGGTATTGAATTCAAAATTGACTCATCTTTTGAACTTTGAGTGAAATAATAAACCCCACTTATGTTTTGTTCCTGAGTAATCAGTGTGTCTGTCTTCACACGCTGCAGAGCCTGTTAATTACTGTTTCCCACATTCTTCCCATGATTGCTACTTTTTAGTAATTGTTTCTTGGAGGTATTTTAGAATTTTTACCTTCACAATGTCGTTTTTGACAACGAAATTCACTCCCCATCTGTCAGACCTCCCAGATATGCGTTTATTTAATTTAACTTTACTTGTAGCACCTTGATTACGAACAGATGGTGTTGAGTTTTTCTGCCTTAACAATAGAGAGTCTTTGTTCAGCTTTCGTCTTCATTGTGGAGCAAAAAGGCTTTCTGTTAAATAACAAAGACATGAATCCAACAGACGAAAAAATACAAAACAGTTTTCATTGTGTGCCGCTTGAACCAAATCTAATATTTCAGAATGGAAATTTGGTCATTTAGTCAATAAGCATTGTCTGGTTTTTAATCACTGCTGCTGCTGTACTTTTTCAATTTGGTGCTTTTTGTCAGCTAAAAATTGCGTGATTTCAGTCACATTCAGCACGCCCATCTTACAAAATATTGTCTGTTATTTCTTGACTGCAGAGTAGAACAGAGCTTCCTCTTTTCATGCCTGGCTGTCCTTATCAGTGTTACAGTGTGCTGCGTACTTTAGACTGAACAGCTAAGCTGAAATTTCATTTCCTTTGTCCCCGACAGGACAAAGTCCTTTGCAGCAGCAGATTTGGGGGGACACTGATTTCTCCCAGGCTTGAATGATTCAATTGTTTCTGTCTCCACCGCCTCTTTAACCTGCAGAGTTTTATGTGCTGCTACTTCTTCCAACAATGAAGCAACCATTCAGCAAGTTGTTACAGTATCATCTCAAGTTGCGAAGGATCATATATTCTGCAACCTTAGCTGGCTGTCATCGCAGAGTTTCTCTGGGCTGTTGCTGGTGAGAGCCAGAGGGCTCCCTGCCAGACAAATTAAGATCCTGAATTAGAAACCAGAAGGTAACGAGAGGAGATATATGTGCTGCAGGGAGGTGGGGCTTTGAATGGCTGCATTGAAACTTTCTCCAGAGATCACTGGACAGTGGAAAGCTTCCCAACAAAGGGGTGATGTTGCATGATCAGTTTCAGTGTTAAGTAAGATGGATGGATGTAGGCAATCAGGCCAGGCGAGAGAGAGCCAGCTCCGACTGAGAAATGTGTGTTTTCAGAAACAGAAGCGGCTGAGTCAGTGTTCTGTGTAGTTTTTGGCTCGTGCATCTTACAGCGATGTACCATGGGGTACTCAGAGCAGCGTTCCTCTCTGATAAACAGCCCCAAAGCCTCCCATCCTTGTCAGCCCCCAACCAGAGCGCACTGCCAGCCTTTTCTGCCCGCCCTCCTCCACCAGAGTCCCGAGCAATGAGAGACATCCGATGTTATCAGCGCTGCAGATTGCACAGTGCTACTGCCAAAGGCTTGTGTCATGAATTCACAGTGAAGTGCAGAGATTTTCTTTCTTTCTCCCTGTTATGCACACATCACAAAACAGATTAGACTGTGGCGAATGCGACAAAAAAAAGAAGAATTTGCATTTTTACTCGTCTTCATTTCAGACAATATAGTTGTATGTCCGTGTTTTGTTAACATGTATAAAAAGATTTCTGTTCATATCAAAAACAAACATGAGCCTTTGTCCTAAATGACTGAACAATTATGGTGTGTCATAACCTGCTGTGAGATCCCAGCCCTGTTGGAAGCTGCTTGCAGCTGTCTCTGACCTATTTATGAAGCTGATGGATGTAAGGTGAAAAGAGCCTTTTGTGTGGCTGCCTTTTTTGTTTCTTGGAAAGGTGCTCATGATTTTCTTTCGACAATTCAGTGCTGATGTAACCGTCTTTGCTGTGCTTTAGATGCAGGACGAGTATTCCTAGTAAATCATCAAAAAACACATTACAGTGAGAACAGGTGAGTCATTTAGGTGTTTCGTTCAAGTGAATATCACTTTTTTTTGTTTAGAAGTGTTGCATTCGTGCCAGCTGTGGTCCTGACCTGGTTAGAGCTGCTTTGAAAGAGCATAAGAAAGACGCAGTTCAAAAGCAAGGCTGCAGAAATCCCCTCCCCACACTTAGCCTCATTTACAGCTACAGTGGTTGAATGCAGATGAGAGAGCATCTAACATCTTTTTTCTTTTGGCTTGATTGCGTGCTTGAAAGATGTTTTTTTTTTTTGTTGTTGTTGCTTAGCGCCTAAAGCCAGAGACATTTATTTAGCCTAGCATAGATCGCCTAGAGGTTGTCAGATAAGACTTGTTGAACTATTTAACAGCTTCCAAAGTGCTGCAGGGCTGTCTCATTCTGGATTATGAGCGAAAAGTTTGATGGTTGAAGCCAAATGTGCTGTTAGTGGCACAGTTGTGTTCAATCAGCAAGAACGATGGGAGGGATTAAAAAAGCATATTGCAGTTTAATGTTTACGTAATTTAGCTTGGTGAGGTTTTTCTCACACATCTAAGATTCTCACAGTAGAGAAAAGGGAAGCATGCTATGATTAGAAATGCACTCGGTATATTGTATGTTATATATTTACAGCATTGATGAGAAGATAAAATCCACACTGTTGTGCCATTAATAAAGATGCAACTGTTGCTGGAGGTGTTTGTGTACAACCAGCAGTACATTAAGGCATGATATTATGAATAATGTGATTATTTTCCACCGATATTATGATATGAGTCCCAGCTTCACAGGGAGTGGTCATGTTTTCATTTGTTGTGTGTTAATTTTTAGGGAGGGACATCACTGTAGCACCACACTGCTTAAATAATAATGATTTAGCTCCTTTGATTTTGTTACACTTGTCCATATTATGATAGATCAGCCCTGCAGTATATTAACCCTCCTGTTGTCCTCATTTAGGGGCACCAAAAAATGTTGTTTCCTTGTCCAAAAAAAATGAAAAAAAATTCTGCAAACCCCCCCCCCCAAATTTCTGAAAATTTGCCAAACCTTAAGGACGAAAAATTCCAATAATTCCTTAAAAGTTTCCCTTAAAAGTTTTATTTTAAAAAAATCCTCCAAATTTGGAAAGAAAATTTTTAGAAATATTTTCAAAAAATGAGTACAAATCTTCCAAAAAAATATCTAAAATACCTAAAAATATCTAAAGTGATTACATATATATTGGTAAAACTTACAATATTTTCTTTAAGAACATTCACAAAAAAAATCAACCAAAATCCAGCGAAATTCGCTGGAAAGAAACATTTTTAGCATTACTTTTTTCCACCAAAAAATGCTGAAAAATTCCCCAAAAATGTTGAAAATGTGGACATCAGAATTTTCACTGCGAAAATATATATTTTTTTCACATTTTCAAATTTTAAAATGGGTCAGTTTTGACCCGCAGGACGACATGAGGGTTAAAGAGAAGTTGGTATTTTTGTGATTTACAAAACTACTACTTTCATGTATCTTACGTCCAAATAAAAGCCGGGCTGAGAGAGTCAGGGTTAGTTAGCTAGCCCCAAACCGAAAAATATGGATTCTTGTTACAAATGTCAGATGTACTCTGATAATCACATGTGCATATGCAGATTCCTGATCGTAACATGTTTTAAAGTATGTTTGTATGCTCGACAGTGTGCAAATTGGCTGCTGTCTGTAGCCACATATGTGCATTTCTGTTGGCCAAATTGCAGTCCATCTGGTTTTTCTTAGGCTACAGGCAAGTCATTGGCTCCGTTCCAGCTCAGATAGTGGTGGTTGTACACCTGAAGCTTTTTGGCATCTGTGAAAAAATACCATTTCAGTAGTGAGTGACCAGCACTGTTCAATGAAGCAAATGAAAATCTCTCGCTTACACTCACCTTGTTTCCATAACATGTGTTGTGTGCATTTTGAGGTATCATGCTTCATGGGGGATGGTTACACTTTTCCAAATGTTCACTTGACACTTATTTGCATACCCATAGTGATTATTCAGTAGTTTACCTGATCTGGGATCAGCTGTGGGCAGACTGACGCACATGAACGCTTCCACCTGGCTAAAACCTGTCTCACATGTCCATCTGTTTGGAATGTGTCTTGAATTAAATATTCTCTTGTTCCAGCTTGGATCTTTTGCAACTTTTCTGTGTTTTGTACCCTCTGAGTTTTGGACTGTTGCTGTGGACCGTCAGCATTTTCCTATTTTCTGACATAATAAATCAAGTGCATAACTGACAATTAGAATGATTATTTATATTAAATAATAAATGTATTAAATGCGACAACTCAGTCATGCTGTGACGAACAAATTAAGTGAGATTTAGCTTGACTAATTTAACTTGTCCTTGACCTTTTCCCTTCTACAGATTTTACCTTCAGTGAGAATAAATGAGCCACTGTGTGACCTTTAATTTACATCTCAAACATGCCGTGCATACACATGTTCACCCACACACAACCCAAGAAGGAGAGCTTTCTTCATTTATCCAGCAGAAAAGCCTTCTGAACATTTTACAACAAAAAGGGGTCAAAATTTAATAACAGAACGAGAACTCATTTAACATTCTGTTCATGATTTTGCTTGTCAGTTCACAAGATAAATTGTAGTCTATCCAAATGTTTGTATTTTGAGGGGACTATACACCGTCTTGCATTAATTCCACACTGCCGCATCAATCATAAACATCACACTGTCTGGATTAAACAAGGCAGCTCTGTGGAGCCTTTATTTCAGGAGTCAGAGGAGCGTTGAACTTGAATGACTTTCAAGGAACTTATCGTGTTTTTAGAATGGAAACCAGCTTAAAGTCTGTGATATTGCCCCAGTAGACATAATCTATAACACTACACTCAACATTTGTATTTTAGTTGGACATATCCCTGTAATTAACGTCTTGTTTTCCATGTGTAAAAAAATGTAATGAATGCATTATTTACCAGACACGGTAGGAAGTGTTTCTGCAGGCTTGTACTGTATACCTGCATTCAGCCCCTCTCATCGAGTCAAATGAACAGTTTGGTGCATCACTGTACTGCATGCATACCGTAGGAGCTTCCACACAGCAACCCTCAGTTAGGATACAGTATGCCTCTGTGCTCTGTGGTCTGCTGCAGTTATAAACTGGCTGCTCTGCTTAAAGTAACAGGCTGAGCTGGAGAGCTGCACTGCGCTCATTTCTAACACCTCCTGTGTTCACCCATTCATGGCTGCTTCCTCATTCGCGAGAAACTATTCAAATAAACTGTATGATGCTCACCTGGATTGGTTTTCAGCCGCTGTAATGTTGCACGGTCACACTTAATCACTTCTAGTGTTTGGCCTTCGGCCATGAAATTGTGTCTCATCCTTTGAAAATCCATTGGTTTTTCTGCAGAATCAAACTCACACTTCTCTCAGTTCAGCACCAGTGGAGCATTATTTTGTACAGCAGGGCATATTTCTCTGCTCTGCATCTCACTGAAAGAAATCCTTACAGATTGGTGCTGCAACAATTTATCCATTATTTTTAGTGAACTGACAAAAAACATTCGTGAATTTAGCCAGTTTCCGTATGTAAATAGTCGCTGAAAAAATGCCAAACATTTGCTAGTTTCAGTGTCATAACTATGAGGATTTGTTGCTTCAATCTGACTATAAATTGTACATAATTTAATTTTGGAGTGCCAGTCAAACAAAATAAGCCATTTAAAAATCTTGCCTTGACTTACTGACAGCTTCCACTGTTTTATGTACTAGTACTTGTTCATCCGTTGATCTTTGGTTGCACCGTAAATGTTTGGTGAAGCTGCTGACTCACTCTCAGCTATCTCTGCTTTTATTGTAATCTTGTCCTAAAGGGTTTGGGTTGGGAGAGGGAACTCCCTCGTTATCTGTGTTTAGCAAAGCCACCAACTAACCACTTGTCTCTCTTCCTCTGTTCCGTTTATGTTCTCTGCAGCAGGATGCAGTAGGCTGAACTCCGTCCCCTGAGATGTTACTGATCTATGAGGATGGGTCAGAGAAGGAAGCTACGCCGGTGAGGCAAACAAGCCGTCCACCACCCCTCAAAAGCTACCATAGCTCCACCAACTGACACAGCCATGCCCCGCCTGCCCTCCTGATTTTCCTCCCCGTCATCCGCATCTTCCCTCGGTTGAATCACAGACACAGCACCCCATCCGACCCCCCAGTCAAGTCAGTATGGCTACACCCTTCTTGTGGAAGCTGTCGTCCCAGAAGCTGGGCTTCTTCCTGGTCAGCTTTGGGTTCATCTGGGGCATGATGCTGCTACATTTCACCATCCAGCAACGAGCCAGCCATGAGAACAGTGCTGTGCTGCGGCAGCAGATCCTGGACCTGAGCAAGCGCTACATCAAAGCACTGGCTGAGGAGAACCAGAGCGTCATGGATGGGCCATATGTGGGAACCATGACAGCTTATGGTGAGTAGTCGGCTGTCAGGTGTGTGTCCAGATTGTGTTTTTTTCTGCAAGAAAAGCTCTGGCAGTGACACTTCATCAAAAATACACACCTACGCCTCAGGGTTTTGTCAATATCTTGACAACAGATCACCACTGTTACTGATGTTGTATGGTAGATCTGATTAGTTGCCTGAAAAGGAGCGACAATGACGAGACCAGCGCCTTTCTGAAATGCTCAGAGACTTTCAGCTAGAAGTGCTTTGAGTGGCTACACAGAAAATGGGGCCACATATAGAGTCTGCTCATTGGGAACAACTGATAAAAGATGCTGGTGCTTAGGGAAGAAATGCTGTATGGACACTCAGCCTA
Organism: Acanthochromis polyacanthus; assembly: GCF_021347895.1. Lineage (NCBI taxonomy): Eukaryota > Metazoa > Chordata > Actinopteri > Pomacentridae > Acanthochromis > Acanthochromis polyacanthus. Next base: position 21,339,133 of record NC_067134.1, on the reverse strand, counting down.
ATTGTGGTTTATGTATAGTAATTGCATTGGTGCTTTCAGGGAACAGGACTGATGCTTTTACATTAACTTCAAGAAGTTTTCTAACCACATATGCTTCTCACAAGGTCAGGATGTGTTCTCATTCACTTATATACGCTCATACACGCTGCAACAACTCCCCACAGAATAACTCTTCAACTATGGACAAATTCAGGTTCATAGCTCAGTGACTGATGGTGCAGACCGAAAGCACATCAATAGGCCAGATGTTTCAAGGAACTATAAACTAATACCGGATGTATCTGAGTGAGGAATGTACACATTTCTTTCCCAGGTGTCTGACAAGTTAACAAAATTAGCCTGTTAGCATAGCAAATTCATGCATTATTTTTTAAAGACTACAACCAGGTGATAGTAGCAAAAAGGGCAGTGTGAAGTAAAGTTGTATAATTCAGTTCATTACTTTCCCTCTCTTTTTACATCTTCCTTAAATTGGATAGAATGGTTCCACTTGTGTACGTCCAGAGCAGGCACAGTATTGGCCATATTCAAAAAAAAACTGTGAGATTTCGCGCTGATACAGCTGCATTGGAGCATAATACTGTAATAGCACAGGTCCAGAAGACCCATCAATAAGTTATTCATGCCATTAATAGACCTGTATGGCTCGATGGGAGGCTTCATTAGAAACCTGAGATTGGAATTGATTGTTCTCTAATGCTCAGAGAAACAACAGGATACAGTAAAGCTTCTGGAGATTAAATCAGCTCCCACAGAAAGTAAAGGAGAAGCTGGACAATGTACAGAAACAAGTGCACTGCTGGCTTATGGTCAGAAGTGAAGTTTGCCAGGATTTCTTCTGTTGGAACACAAAAATGCTTCCGTTTATTTAAAGATATATGCAAAATGTGAAATCTATATGGAAACTATTGTTAGCCAACCCGGTCTCACGAGGATTCGTGAAACTGTCACGTAAATTTTTGTTTCGGTTTCGTGCGCACCAACACAATTTCGTCATGTTTTTCGTGCCGCTCACAACGAAATGTTTTTCGTGTTGCTCGGTTTCACATTAAAAATATAATATACCCATTCGTTTGAAATACGTTCTGAGTGGCACGAAAAGTCCGCCGTTTAAAATACATTGGTGTGCATTTCGTTGTGAGCGGCACGAGAAACATGACGAAATCGTGTTGGTGCGCACGAAACCGAAGCAAAAATTTATGTGACAGTTTCACGAATCCTCGTGAGATTGGGCTGTGTTAGCAGGCGGCTGTACTTCTAGTAAATAACTCAACCGTATCATCTGAGCAGCTTCAAGGAAGTGAAACCTCAATTTCTAAAGCTTTATATCTAGTAATATGTAATGTTGATTTCACTATCCCCTGTCATTAATAACACAGTGTGAAGAATAAGTTTTGTCCTACCTTAATTCCCCAGACTTGTATCGAACATTCACAGAGGAGTTACTCTAAATCAGTTTGGGGGTAAAGTGATCCGAGCCCCATCGAGAGATTTTCCTGTAATATCAGCTAACGTTTCCAGGGAACAGATTCCTGGCCGGTTTGTTTTGTTCCCTTATATGATGGATTGATTTTCACAGTGCTGACCGCCGTCCAGTGTCACTTCAAAATTCATTTCAAGTCCTTGATTATATATATAGGGAGGCAGCAGAATGCTTTGTGCCTCAAATGTTTGTCTTGATCTGCAACGAGTTTAAAGGCAAACTAGATTTGCTCCTTTACTGCTTAAAAATGACCCATAAAATCCTAATGCATGTGAGTTTAATATCCTGAAAGCTGATTTGGGCCACTTGCTTGCTTTATTAGTGGTGATAATTCCAAGAAACACACCTGTTGAAAAGCAGCTTGCAGTCTGTCTTTTTATACCGAGCCAGATTTAGATACTTTGTGTTAATGCCTGAAAGAATTTAGTGATTTAAGTCTGGTTAAATCACACTGTGGCTTATTTTCTCTAACTTTAGAATTAAACAGATATAAATGTGTCAGTTTACTGTAAGTCTGCAGTCTAAGAGGCAGCAGAACCACAAGCATATCTTCACTTGAAACCTTTTCCAGGACAGTTGTCATACCATCTTCTGATAAGGATAGGATCTTTCCTGTCTCTCCCCTCCTGAAATTGATATCAGCAGCCAGGTGTGACAAGCCGCCCGACACCGTGTCTTGTTGTTTCCACTCAGGACACTTGCTATTGTGGATTTTCTTTTGTGGCACGGAAACATATCACACTTGTGCTCTGTGCTCCAGCCTCCTCCACAGGGCCGATCTCAGAATTGAGAAGAATCTGGCTGCCTGGGTGTAGTGTAAGCTTACACATATTACTGTTCTAATCCTGTTCGTCCTCTCTTGGGCAGAAAGTCGTCGTGTCTCCCTCCTGTGTCTGTCTGCTCTTTGTTATATTATGTCTGACCGACATGGAGTCCGCTGCCTGGCTGGGTTAAGACTCGCCTTATGGATGACAGTAAACAATGGAGATCTCAGATGAATGCCTCGGGCTTATGCGCCTGTGAAATCACTGCTTTTTAATGCTCATTAGCTAAATGAAAAATCCCCAGGTCGTTGTGCATCCAGATTAATTTGACACTATTGTTAAAAGTGGAGTGAAGTTCAGTGTGTTTACTGCTCGAGGTTTTGTTTTGCTCCTGGATCACCTGCCTAAGAAATATTGACACAAGCAGAAATGTGTCCTCAGGTGTGCTATTACTCATCGGGTTACGTGGCGGTGCTATCAGTGCACGAGGAGGACAAGCGGAAGTGTTATTCACAGGACCATGAATACCTTTTCAAACACACTGGCTAATGAAGGCCTCTGACTGAAACCTAACATTTAATTTTTGCAAAACGTGCAGCGGGTGCTTTTTGACGTCCCTTATTTGTTTGCCCTCAGCATAGAAGATAAAGAAGAGACGCTCCATGCATAACGCTTTCTTAGCCACAGATTTTATTCATATAAAAGATTTATTGAAAAATGTTCCTTGCATAGGAGCTAATCAAGATCTTTATTTTACCAGAGGAGACATATTTCATGAACTGTCAGTTAATTTCTTGAAGGGATACTGGGAAAACTTTGGATTCAATGCCATCTTTTTGATCATAATAGGGATTATTTGGAATAAATTTACAGATTTTAAGTTTATATATTTTTCTGTCTCCTGTTCCACTGCATGTAGATATTAATCAAGGTGCAAAGGGGGATATTTAACTAGCCAAATCAATCTTTGTGATATTCAGTTTTAAGTCAGTGGACATACAATAAGCTTGTGTTACTCAGGTCAACATGGGGAATCATTAACTCAATCCTCACCTCTTTTTTTCCTGTAACAACTAGGCAAGGCTGCTGTACCAAAAGAAAACTCTAGACAAAATTAAACACCATCTTGTTTGACATAAGAGGGATTATTCTCAATAAATTCACTGATTTTAAGCTTCAGTATCTCTGTATCTTCTACTGTATAGCATGTAGATGTTAATTAAGGTACAGAGTGATGAAACAACCTAGTGAATCTTTGTAATACTGACCCTGAAATCAGTGGACATACAGTAATCCTGTGTTACTCAAGTCAACATAGGGCACCATTAACTCAATCCTCACTCCTCCCTCTTTTTTTTTTCTGTAATAGCTTGGCACGGCCGTTGCACCAAAGCGTTTCATTTGGCTTCTTTCTGGTGTCACTGTGCCGCTCTCTGTACATCTGCTCCTCCCAGCGCACACAGCTCGTCCAAATCAGACAAACGCTCTGGCCTTTCGCTTCCCACGAATCAGGCCGGTGTGCCGTGCCAGGCCTCGTTGTGCCCTTGCCAATCTCTCTGACGTGATGAAAACTGGCGTGTCAAATGCATCACGTCGCGGGGAAAAGTGCCGCTCATATGTGACAGACAAGTGGCAATTATCATCATCTGAGGAGCGCAGGCATGAGCCTCTCTCAACATACAAGAAGATGTATGAATAATGCAGCATGCTGTGGGTTTGATGATTATCAGCGAGCTCTTTGCTGATGACAAACATCATTATATTGTGTTTCTTGTTCTGCTCTATATGGAGCAGCTTGGAACAACTTAACATTTCTCTGTAAATGTCAATACAATTGCTGCAGGTTAAAGTATCAGACAAATGCCACTATAAATAAGGCCAAAAAAATGCCATGAATTAACGATGTGACAGTGCCATTTTGAATTGATGCCCTATCCGTCTCATTACCGGTCAGCAATCTTCCCTTCCTGTTCTACCGTTAGTCGTGTCCTATACAGATAAATGCTCGGGGAGGAAAGATGCCCACGGAAATGCAAAAGAGCCAAATTAAAAAGCAAGGTCACTTCCAAAGATGCGGCGGCTCTGGGTTTACATTTAAATGAGCCTCAAGCTGAGTGCCCCGAATCTCAGAGACCCGTTGTAGAGGGAGATGAAGTGTCCCCGGCAGTGCATTTTCAGACGCCGTTGAGCAGCGTTCCCCAGACTACAGGCAGCAGCTTAAATGTCATGCATGTGTTCACTGTAATGGTAAGAATGCTGCTAATAAAAAGAGGCTTTTTTTCATTCAGAATGCAGAACCTCAGAGCTCTGGTAATGAGATACAGAGACATTTAGAAAACCCAAAACATCTGTAATTAATTTCACATTTTCTCTTGAACAGTTTCAGACCTAATTGTGTTGATACACAATTGGTATATGCAAAATGTTTTAGTGTAATTTTGTGTTTGTGAGTTGGCAGACTTTAGAAAATGGAGACTTCTGTCGCTTGGTTTGGCCACTACTTTGGAAATATCTCAGCAACTCAAAAATGGATTACCCTGAAATTGTAAACAGACATTAATGGTTGTCAGAGGATCTACCACACGATTTTAGCCTTTGACTTTTCCTGTAGTGACACCAAGAGATTACATTTTGTGGCATTGAGTGGATAGGCTTCTAATGACATTCCCATCAGCCTCAACTGTATTAAGAGCTATTAGCAAATTAGCAGACTAACTAGGGTTGAACACTGGGATTTGGAATCATCAAGAAAGTCTGATTTGTATATTACAAACACCTGCTGTCATCTGAATGCCTGTGAAACTGTCTTCCTGTCCCATGATGCGTTTGTTTTCATCAAGGAGTCCAGCATTAATCTCAGTTAACCTACTCAGCTGTTGTTAATTGCTTGATTAGCAGGTGGACAGCACAAACTGTATCATTTTTCTCACTATAATCACCGTAAAGGTCCCGTATTGTGCCTCTTTTTTTTTTTTAGCAAACTGTGCAAAGTCTGTAGCTAAAAATACTGCAAGACTGCTTGACTGTGTCATCCCTGATTTTATGGCTGTTCTTAATGGGTTGTTTTGCTCTGAAAACCAATGAGCTGTAGCTGTTCCCGCCCTTTTTTAGAAAGAACAAGATGTCAGTCACAGTTTGAGCTGGACGACTCTTGTTTCGTTGGGTGCGGGTCAAATTCATAGTTGTTAGTAAAGTTGGGAGGAATGACAGGTGTACGCATCTTCATATCTTACACAATTTTTATTTTCCACCTTTATGTTTACAACAACCTACAAAACACAATAAAAATGTATTTTTGATTTTAACAGATGTTGCAAAACCCTTTACAAAGACATGACTGGACTCAGCTGTCATTAGAGTAGAGTAAATACAAACCAGAAGATATCCCACTGTCGTTATGGTTATGGTTGGTTATTTAGCTCTGTGTTTCAGCTGCTAACATTTGTCCTTTGTGAGAAACGTTTCACCTGTAAAGAATTCAAGACGACGTAGTAGTAGTTTGCGGTAAAATGTTAATCTGAGTACTGCACTCACCGTTACTGTATAATACTGCATTAATATAAAAGGCTTGTGAAAAGGAGATTAATAGTTGAGGAAACAAACCGAGCTGATCTTGAGTCAACTAAATCTGTGGCAGAAAGAATGTAAATACAATAATGAGCACACATTGAGACCTGTGATGCATGTTGGACAGACGATGTGCGTCATATGGCTCTCAAAGTATGATTATCATCTGCTTCACACCTCCTGTTGTGAGCCACATCGACACATTGCGTGTGATCGTCCTCGCAGGCTTTGTTTGCGCTGAACCCACTACAATCTCTGTTTTGAGAACATCGTGTGATTTGAACGTTGTAGCCTAAATGTCTTCCATCGAGCGCTCACAAAACATCCTTATCAAAGCTTCTATTGACACTTCACCCACTGACTATCTATTTCCTGAGTCATAAAATGGAGCTGATCCATAAAGATTCATTAGTATTCATCCATCCATTCTCTATACACCGCTTTATCCTCACGAGGGTCGCGGGGGGTGCTAGAGGGGTGCTGCCCTAGTATTCAGTCTTCTGATTAATTATTAACTTTTAACTTCTATGATTGCATATTTTAGCTCTTTGTTTCTTTCATGTGACAGCAAACGCAACACACCTACTATCGGTAGCTCTTCTACCAATTGAGGCACATTACAACTGATTAAAGTAACTCTGTTCACTTTACGGTGACTGCAGCAATGTTCTACTACTTTTCACACACATTGGGGATTTGGGGAATTTTTTTGCTGAATTTTTTAGATTTTTTTCGGACAAGGAAACAATATTTTTGTTGCCCATAAATGAGGTGAACTGGAGGGTTAAATAAAAATACTATTATAACGCTTTAAATTCCTGCATTGAAATGTAAAGTAAAAGTTAGAATAGAATAGAATAGAATAGAATAGAATAGAATAGAATAGAATAGCCACTTTATTGTCAACCAGAACATACACTAGTTGGTGCACTCAATAAAAAACTATTCCAATATATACATGGAAAAAATATGTATAAATATGTATATGTAAATAAATATATACACACCTGTATACATACACATCATAATAATCGTAAAAAATGGCATTAAAATGGCATTAAAAGGACTCTGCTGTTGTGTTCACTGTGACTTCCTAATAAGAAACAAAAGAAGATACACAGAATCAGAACAGTTAAAATGCTAGCAACTGCAATGCTAACACACTGAGCTAAATATTGGAATCATTAAACCAGCTACACATTGACAGCCTAGCATTGTGAGCAACAAGCATGATCATAGTTAGCAATATCCTGCTACTCTATCACGCTTTGGTTGGTGAATTGCCAAAGACAGTATTAACTGATGATTTTGGCAACATGAAATGAGACTCGGGGAAAAAAAATATGAACCACAACACAAAAGTGATTAAATCTCGGATTACTTCACGCGCTGTGCCCTAAAGCGCTACAAAGCACCTGACAGAGCCTCTCTTGCCCGAAATAATTCCTGAATTTCTCTCCCGCAGACTTGAAGAAGACGCTGGCAGTGCTGCTGGACAACATCATGCTGAGGCTGGGCAAGCTGGAGTCCAAGGTGGAGAACATCTACAACGGCACAGGGGGCAACCTGACCAACGGCACCAGCACCGCCACACCCAGCGCTACGAACTCAGAAAAAGTCAACGTGGCAGGTATGTGCTGCAGCCTTTGTTATTGCTCATGAACAGGTGTTTGCATTCCAAATCAGGGATCATGTTTCAAAGAACTGAAATTTTGTTATTATTGGTTTTGTGCCATTTGTGAGACCAATAAATAAATCTATCCATGGACTCAGGTTAATAGAAACTTTGTGATTCAGTGTAAACAAGCATACAGTGGCTGAAACAAGCTAAAGAAATGAGCTGATTGTGACAGTTTTTTCCTTTTTGAAACTAGAACATTTCTTTAAACCTCCTGAGTGAATAACTTTCCCGAGGCAAACAACTCGCTAAACTTTGCCAGCATTGCACAGCTCACTCGGTGCACTTTAGTAGACCAGACTGCATCCTTGGACATGATTCAAATAAGGCCTCTGTTCACGCTGCATGACCCTTTTATTAGTTTTCATTGATTTTCCTGCCAGCTTTCAGATGATGAATTCAGCCCAGTTGAGCGAACGCGGTGTTGGTTTTTGTGAGTCCCTGGGAAAAGTGGAGTCTACAGTGCACTCTGAAGCAATACATGCAGACTAAGATTGGATTGATGGAGACACATTTGAATAAACTCAATTCTAATGTCAGTTAAATTTAGCAAATGACGATGCTAACTTGACTCCAGTATTTAAAATAAAGTCGATCTGATAGACACGAGCATATGAAAGTGATAGATCTTTGTCCATACGATTGACGTCATGAGCAGCCGTCTGACTTTCATGATGACTCGAAAGGCCTTGTTTCTCCTTTCAGTGCTTGTTTTTCATATGAACAGAGAACCACTAATCCCACATCCTTTCTCACATCTGCGTGGCGTTTGTCAGCTTTCTTCTACCTGGTGTTAAAACAAACATCTAGCCTCCTTCACTTTCTTTGAAAGGCTGCCTTTGAATCTTGTCGTCTGATCCTTTAAGTGCTTGTCGCTCCTCATAATGTACATATTTGTACACCGACAGAACTTAAAGATAATGTAATCTAACATGTGTATTCAGGGGTTTTAAAAGGATATTGATTGTTTAAAATAAATAAATGTACAGTTGTCGGTCAAGCTCAAATATTAGTTAATGAAGAGGAAAATAGCAAGACATTTGAGGGACATTATTCTGAATTTTATTTGATCGACTGAGCAATGAATTAAGTTATCAAGGAAAGGATCAGCAGAGGTGGTATAAATTTACTAGGTGTTGCATATTAAGCTCACATATTAATACAGGAAAAACAACGGAAGATAATAATGTACTGTAAGTGAATTTGACTGCTGAGTCTCCTCAGACGTGGTGTACAGGAAAGGATTTTCTGGCAGCAAGCGTCTGCTCTGAGTCCAGCCGTTGTGGACGGCAGAAATGAGACACTTATCTCATACACCATTGTCGGGGCAATCTTGGCTTGAGCTCCTGTGTTCTGGAGCGATAGTAGCCGGACCTGTGACACATGTCAATAAACTCACACTGCCCCGCTCGCTATAAACCTCCAGCGGTACCCTTGAGAGACGACGTTTGGATCCAGAATGCAGGTCAAGCTGACAAAGCGGCACCCACGTCTCTCTTGGCAATGAACTAAAAGCCCCGGCACTCCAGAGTCTCTATTGGACCATGTCTCCTGTCTTGGAGTGGGTGGCAGGCAGCGCCGTTGCCAGCCCCACTACTGCTCCTCCCTGACTGGAACGCAATTACAGAGATAAGAATCTGGACAGTGAGGGGAACACGCCTGCCTTTCAGAGAGGCTGCTATCAAGATGGAGCTGAGCAGCAGCCCTGGGACTGCACTGTTTCCACCTCCAATGTATAAATTTTCTCAGCCAAGGTCTCAAAGTCAGGCTTGCAAGCAATTTAGCTTAAAATTCAACAAATTTTTCAGACAATCTGCATGAAAATGTGAGTTAATGCATTTTAACGTCCATTGCCGTTATGTCAATGTAAGTAGCTAAACTGTTTGTGGTGCTAATTGTACAGTTAAGTGCCAGAATCAGAATCAGATTATTGATCCTTAAGGGGAAACTACTTATGTTGCAGTTGCTTCCATTCAAATTCTCAGAAATAGTACAAAAAATATGTCCTAAAAATAAACACAAAAGTAGAAAAAGTATGAGCATAAAGTGTAAAATGTGCATTGTTCTATTGGTTATTGCACATTATTGAATATTAAGTCAAGAAGTGAAGTGAAAAGACGGAGACACAATGAGATGGCTTAATGAAAAACAGTCAAATCTGGATAAAACAAAAATGATAGAAATATTGACTTTTCTGTTTGTTCCAGTGCCTCCATTGTTCCACACAGTTCCACATATTTTTTTGTTTTGCTTCAATTTATTAGCATTTCCCTTTTAGCCAGGCCATAAAAAATCTTGCGTGACATTTTGAATGCTTTTTTCATGCATTTCTTCAATCCAAAATGGAAAACAAATACATACTATAGTGACTTTCTGAGTGCTAACACCATCATGCTCTTACCTGTCAGGGTTGAAACTGTTCTAAAACCTGTTCATCTTGCTCCTCCTGCCCCTTTTTAAAAAAAAATTCCCTCCTTATTTTAAATCCCACATTGCGCAAATACAGTTGAGGCTATTTTGAAAGGAAAGCATGAATGAGTGATGCAAATGTTTAGGGACATAAAATCTCAGATGATTCATGTCCAATGACATAATCACGTTTTCCAAGAATCATAATCTAGCGCTAGCAATACCTGTTTGATGACATGCATGTAACGTCCTCTGACTTTGTTGTAGCTGACAGATTGTAAAGCGTTTTTTTGGGAACCAGACGACACACCCTCCATATCCATGTCATACTGATCCTCCTGCTGCTGCTGTGAACTACCAGCTGTGCACACATTGTGGAACACTGCTTCTTTCTTTGTTTTAGTTCCTAGTTTTCTGCGTTTACATGCAAACTCCATTGTGTACAGTGCTGTAAAAATTCCTTTAACATGTGCCACTTTGTCATTCGCTGCAATGCCGGCGTCATCTGTTCAGAGGAACAGCTTCGGCCTTGTGATGCTTTTGCATTTAGCCAAGGACAACAAGCGCAGAAACCCCGCGTAGGATCAAAACAACTCGATCCGGCCTCGGTTGCTGCTTAGCAGGAGGCAGATGGGACCGGGTCCAGCAGCAGTCTGCGACGCCTTGTCTTGCCGTGTCTCGCTGATGTGGCTAATCAGCCTCCCCCGGCAGCGTTTCATCTGCGGTCTGGCCGGTGGCGTGGAGTCTATGTAATCTCCTCCTACACACACGTATACAAACACACACCGAGACCCAGGCGTGGAGACAGATGTAATGAACGGTCAGGCGGTGATTTGCAGCCATCTCGCTGGCCCTCGCTCTCTCTCTTTCTCCATTTTCTTTCCCTCTGCGATATATTTCTCCACCCCTTGCTGGTGTTTAAGCTTATCAATGTTCCCTCCATCTCAGCCACACTGATGTTTGGCTGATTTACGGCTCCTTCCTTTTTAGTTTTTTTCTTCCGTAAACAGAGACGCTTGCGTTCACAGCTCAGGGCATCTTCACTGCTTTGTGTCTTTCAGCTATTGATCCGCCAGCGTCTCTATTTGCCATTCGCTGTGAAAGATGAGATCCAAGGCCTCAATGTCAACAAAGAAAAGGGACAAGGACGGTGTTTCTGCTGGGGATTGCAGCTGACCTGCTTACTGCGGGATTTCACCGGCCCATGCGTTTGATTTTCTTTTTTGGCTGACATTGTTTCTTGTCCAAAACAACTCGGAGGAGAACTTTCTTTGTGGAAAAATTGAATCTATGCATGTAGGGTATCCAATCACCATACAGTTAGCAGTTTAATACTAAAAACTGTCTTGGATTTCGAGCAGAGTCTGTGGGCTCCATTATGTTCTCGAAGGCCTGTTTACTCATTCAGGATACAGATCAATACTAATAAAGTACACACATGCACACAATCCCATTCGCTGCTAATAAGTTGCTGAGAGATGCTGTCCACTCCCACACACTCTGAAACACTCGCATGAATCCTGACACTCATCGGCCTGTAGTCTACTGTACAGTCAGTAGCAGCATAATTGAAACCAGAATTACAATCAATAGTTTCCCAGCTGCAGTGATTTACAGTTTGGTGGTGTGTTTTAATTTCACCCTTGCTCACCTTCATGTTTTGGCGCTGCGGCTTTAATAACAACCTTAACAACCAAAGTTGCTGCAAGGAAAAGTTAAATTATTGGTATCCATTTTTCTTTTTCTTCAAGTTTGAATTTGTAATTGTTCGTCCTAGCTGATTTGGTTTGGTCTGCGATGACAAATACAATGCTTCCAGTGGCTACTTCACACAGAAAAATTAAACAAAACACCTTTGCCGCTTGTGTTTAAGGCACTGGCATGTAGGAAATGTCAGATTAGATCATTAAAATCACGCACATTACAGTTCTAAAGTCCAGATCTAACTTGCAATAGTACTTATTGTGTAGGAGTATGTGTGTGGGATACAAGTGCCTCTACAGAGTTCTGCTTTTCTTGTACCAACACCTGCATCTCTACAATTAATCTACTTGGTTGTCATTCTTTTTTAACACAATAAACTGCTCATCAGTTGTTCGATTAGCTGTCAACACTTTTTTATTCACTGTGGGATCATTTTTCACTAAAAAGAAAACATCCTACACCTTTATGGAAACAGTACAATATTAAGAAGAAAAAGAAGTCAGACATACCTTCTGTGCAGTATGACACAGGTATAATGTCAAAAGATTTGTGGCTAAATAAAATGGTGCCAAAAAAATGAATTTAAAATTTTTTTTTTTTTTTTACAACCACGAATGTACAACATTTTTTAAGTGCCACCAGCTGTTGCCAGTCCTTGAAAAATCTTTTGCTACTTAGAATTTTAATTAGTTTTAGTAACACATGATTAGTTCAAGGACCACGCTGTTGAAAATCTGAAGATTTCTCTGGTTTTAGTTTCTCTGTACAACAAATGCTGTAATTTTGGCAATTTAATAAAATAAACATTTGGTTTTTTAAACCTGCTGGCAGGTTTTGGGGTTCAGAGATTTAATCAGCAACTTCTTTGATAATAGACTATTTGGTTTTTAGATTTTTTATAACACAAAGGCCAAAATGATCTGATCCAGCTTCTGAAATGTGAATGTTAGAAAGCTGAATGTCTGTTGGTCTGTGATGAAACACAGACATCTGAAAACACTCATCGACACTTTGAAGACTAAACTACTAATCAATCAATCGAGAAAATAATTGACAGTGGAAATTTATTTCTTTACTTTTCCTTTTTCAGTCGACGTAGAGCCAAGTATTCATTTTATGTGGTGCATAAATTGCAGTGTTCTGGCACAGTGATTTAAAACAGAGTGTAATGTACTTGATGCCAGTCAGATCTGAACCTGTGGACTGGATTTGATGCTTTTGATTTAGAAATCTGAAAGGAAAGTGTTTCTTCTCCCCACTGCCTCCACATCTTGCGCTCACCTGCTTTCGGACTGAACCTCTCCAGTACTTTCTCCTCACACACCAACAGGCAACAAGCACAGACAGGCTCCTCCACTGCGACTGTGATTGCATGTGTGCATATTTTCTTTCCCATATGGTACCCATCGCCGCAAACTGTGCTGTGTATGCGAGTGTAAATTCTCTGCCTGTATCTTGTGCTGTGCTCTCGCAGGTCCCTGAAGATCCCTCCCATATGGAGTGCATCAGATCTCTTCTAGCAACGTTGTAAACAAACGGCAAGAAGCTGCAGACAGCTTTCTGCCTGGCACTGCGCTGCATCAGAGCCTCAGAGTGCATCCTGAGGCATTGTTGACATGACTTGTGAGATCATCACACAGCATGGGCGCTATCTTTCACATATTCATGCGTAAATCAGAATGATTCCTGCACTCCTGGAAGCAGAATTGAGAAAACATCCCCTCAGGACAAAATATTTATAATATGTGCAACATATTCAAATGTATGTCAAACGTGGCCATGTTAGCTCCTGTCGTTTACCACGGAGACAGAAAGAGTAACTGAGAACATGCACCATTTGCAGCAGCGCCCTGCCTCACAGCCATACAGTTCATATCAGGGATACCAGCTGCATGCTGCTGGACACACAGCAGACTCTCTTTAATGTGTTTTCAGTGCTCTCATTCACTCCCAGGTAATTTGAAACCTTTTTTAACCAGGCAAAGAACAGGAAAGTGTAAAAGTAGTACTGCTTTGTTTAGACTGTGATTTAATTGCTTCAGTGCTTCCAATTAGCAGCTGAAAGTCTACTGTTTGACCTTGAGGGTGCTGCTGCACCAGTGCTTGGAAAAATAATAGTCCACAGACCAATGAAAGAGCTCTACTGCATCCAGAAAATACCGTTTTATCCAAATAGCAGAAGCAAACATGCATAATAGATGCTGAATTATTAGAAACTACCTGTGAAGGTCTGTTTTAACTTTAATCACCTCATAAAGGTTAATGTTGCTTATTTTTCTCACTTTAATGCATTTGAAAACATAAATATATCAATGCTCCTTTCATCATGGGATGAAACCAAAAATGTGCAAGAAAAATCAAGATAGAGAAATCTTGTGGTATCCTTTGCCATCCTTATCATCGTGTTTGGAGGTTTAATGTGTGAAATCTCAAAATAATTCATCCACATATTCTGAACCCAGTGGACGGATGAGTGCATTTCTAATTACAAACATGCCTCCTGCAAATCCAAATCTTTGCCAGTCAACTCTAGAAGAGTTTAAATCAAACAAAAACTGAGTTGTGGCCACTCCAGGGACATCCATGTACTGTGAATTCATGCACCAGGCCCCTGATCCCCCACATTCACACTCCGTCTCTGTTTTCTACCCTTTTCCGTACAGCCTGGCTCATCCCCTTGAGCTTGCAGCTGATTGAGAAGGCATGGGTGGGATCTGAGGGAACATCTGGGACTGACGCACCATTGGCTGCGACACGTGCACCCCAGTTTTTCATTCTCTTCGGTGACTGTTTTGCAGGGGCTCGTCTAATTATGGAATTTCAGAAACATTGTGCAATTTCTGGGCGTTTTCAGGACACGGAACATTTTTCCCATTAGAGAAGTCCAGCGTTTGAAACCAAATAAACAAAAACATGCACTAGAATTTCTTGCTTCCATTCTTTTGCATTGTATTCTTTGCCTCTTGTCTGTCCTCGCTCTCTGCATACTCTGTGGCTTTTTTCCTCTTTGTATGCTGCGCTCTTTCTCCCTCTCTGCATCCTCTGTCCTCCATTGTCACTTCCTTCTCTGTGCCAGATTTGTTGTGCTGGCTGAAGCCTCTGCCATGGCCACTCAAGACATATAATCTTCCCTCCCTCCTTCGACCAAATATCAAGCATTTCTCTGGGTATAGCTTTGTATTATTACTCTTTTTTTGTGATTGGACATGCAAACACACTTGTACATAGTATACACAAACATCCAGCCTCATCTTATATTCACTGCAGAGGGTTTTTCTTCAAGCAAGAGTGGCAGGATCCACACCAGAGGGGAGAGCAGGAGGCATATATTTGCACACAGTGACTGATAAGTGTAGAATCTCACACACTTGTCCATAAGTATGTATAGTGTGATGATCGTCTGCATCTGCATAGAGCACCTCTGTGGCTCTAAAGCTGCTTTTCTAACGACAACAAACACTTTTTTTCTGAGCTCCACTGCAGTGCCTGTGACTTAAACTAAAGCAAATGAAGCAGTTTCTCACTCCTTTGTTTACAGGAAATGCATATGGCGAGCAGGTGGTCCCAAACGTGTCCTTGTTGCGAGCCTTTCAGACGAAAGCGAACATTTCTATCGAACTAGCATGTTTTTTTAAACTCTGCTGACAGATTCTGATTAAGCCTCTCATCACAATAACGAGTTCTTTGGTGACACAGCGCTCAAAGTCCAGCCAGTCTCACAGCCTCAACCAGCAGCTTTCCACCGTTTGTTCGGATCAACAGTGGAACATTAGTCATCGCTCTGCAATCAACGCTCTCTGGGAGCCTCGTGTCCTTGCGCCGCTTTTGGTGCAAAATCTGCATCTTCCTCTTGGATATTTTCAGAGAGAACAGTGGGCCGATCAGATTGCCCAAGCACAAAAGAGGGATTGATTACAGCCAGACTTTGCGGTCTGTGCAGCAGAGCAAGGGAGAGAAAGAGGAAAGTCGTTGTGGGCCGGATATCGGGGTTGCATGGGGGAAATTTGGATTTGGTTTATTTGCCTCCAGGACTTTTCTGTGGAACACTTGTGTGGACCAGAGGCAGAGGGAGACATGTGTTTTGACCATCTCCAGACACGTGCCCTTCACACTGGGAAGCCCCTCTGGTGTGTGTTATCCTGCTGTGTGCCTTCAGGTGGCAGGCAGGCCGAGAGGAACGCTTTCCAGTGGGTTAATATAACGTTTGGAGATTTCATCTGGAGCGTGCAATCGAACCTTGCTGTGTACACAAACAGCTGGGGAGGCAGAGAGCTGCAGATTGCTGATTGTTGATTGGGGGCTAAATTTTGAGTCTGACCAGCATCATATGACATTTTGTCTAATGTTCCTCTAAGATAGGCTGTCATGCAATTTCCTGTTCTGTTTGTGAGCTTTTTTCATGCCCTACTCCTGTCAGATGAGGAGATAAAAATGACAAGGAGTGTCCAGTTCAGGCTAATGTTACTCATTAACCGCACAGATATAGTTTAAATATTATATTAACATTTATAACCCAAAGTCTTCTGTCTTTCTAATGTAATTTCCAGTCAAGAAAAGATAATTAGTCAAACAAAAATTCACTAAAAATCTAAATTTGTCATTTTGAGCTGAGCTGTAACTCAAAATAAGTCCATGCACCAATGCAGTACCCTTGCTCTCAAATTCTTCTTGCCAATAAGTTTTATTGCCTTTGTGACCTCGTTTCTTTGACAGTATCACTGTCATCTTGTGGCATTTTTAATTCCCCACATGTGATTCCATTGAAACTGAATTTGATCTCCAATTAAAAAAAGTGCCTGATGCTGATATTTAGAGCACACCAGAGGCCAGTAACATACATAATGCTGTTATTGTGTTGTTGCTATTGTTTGTGATGTTCTAAAGAGATGCAACATTGCTAAACTTCACTGCATTGGGCACTTGTTTTATAGAACAAATAAAGAAAAACAAGAATGAAAATTTTAATTTGATTGCACTTAACATTGGTATTGACAATTAAGGTATTGTGTTCCTCCCTGTTACCAATCCAATCGACCCGTTTAACAGGTCGGTCAATTGCTTCCAGAACATGCTCATTGAGTATTAAGGAGTCCGTAGGTAATTCATGATGTCGGTTATTCAGGATTTCCAGCGCCTGGCACGGTGAAGCCACATAAGCCGAAAAACAGCCGAGTTAAGCTGAACTTATTCTTGTTCCTCCTCATTGATAGTCCCTGATTTCTCCACCTGCACAGCTGTTGATGCTCTCAGGCTGCGACGTTCATCAGCCAGCCTGCCTCCTGTCTAATTGATGAACCGCCGCTGAGATGTACACACACACACACACACACACACACACACACACACACACACACACACACACACACACACACACACACACACACATAAACTCACACGCCGATACATCTGCTTCTTCTCGCAAAGTGCATCTAAAATTAGCGTGTCTAAGCCCGTGGATCAGAGGACACAGTGACGGGAAAACTGCACTTTTCACCCTTGATTTTTTTTCCCTACTTTTCAAGCCCAGCAGCATCGCCACGGTGACGTTTTCCTACACTTGATTTACTTCTGGAGCATCTCTATTAAGAAATCTGCATCTTTGAGAACCAGTATGCAAACTTTCATCGTACGTTCGTAAATTATGTCACTAATTTGGGTTCCACTGACCAAATTCTGTCATTGAAGCTGGGCCTTGGCAGATTTCATATTATTTGACGGGAGGTTCTTAGTTTAGAGCGCCTGAGAATTAAATCAATGAGCAAGGGGGAGAGCCGGGAAAAGAAAGCGAGCAAAGTACACAAGAAAAAGAATAACACAAACCAGATGTAACGTAAACCAGATGTCCGCAATCCAATTCTGGACTTGTCAAATGTCAGATTACCTCATGGACTTGCAGGGACGGAGAGGGGAAAAATAACCCTGTGTGTGGACTAGCACATATTGTTCAGAGATGATGCTATTTAAGGGCTATCAGATGGCCAACACTGTGTGCTGGGAGCGAGCTAATGGTGACCTCAGTGCTGCGAGAGCCTCTTGGACATCTTATGCAAGTTTGAATGATCTCATCTGTTTTCTGCCTCTGGTTCTCTGAACATTTAATATCACTTCTTAATGTGCCTTTACCTCATTATTTTTACTTTTATACCCCCGTCCACCCTCAATTTGGATCATTTTACTTGCTCCGCTACTGCAAATGAACCTCTTTATCGGCTTTCGTTTGATAGAGGTTGAAAGCACTTTGTGAACTGTTTGAATACTCTTTGAGTAAGGTTGTCGTTTAAGCTCTATGTAATATTTCTGCCCTGGCTTCTCCGCTCCTGTGCTCACCAGACTGAGGTGTGGTTTGGTGCTTGGCTTTTCGCCTGACATTATCGCTTCAGCGCGTCAGTCACACCTCGCGTCGCCCTGTTCGCCGTCACACTCCGTGTCAGATGGCAAATGTGCTGCTGCTGCCTCAGTTAGCTGATGTTTGCATGTGAATTTTCCCTGGTCAGTAAAGGCTCCACTAATACTCCTTGACAGTCTGCCAGTGGGTGTTGCTCTGACCGTGTCTTTGTGGGTTTTAATGTGAAGCAGCAAGTGATTTGTTGTGAAAATAGTGCTTTTGTATGGAAAGAATCATTTTGTCGAACTTCATCGGTGTGGTGGAGGTGAATAACGAGGAAATGGCTCCCTTTGAAACAGCACCACCTCTCTGGTGTTTGATTATGAAGGGAGCTATATTTAGCTCCTCCTTGGCAGCAGCTTCTTCTGCTTGATTAAAGCTAGGAGAAGATTTGCCTGGTGGCGTTGGCTCTCGCCGGCCGACTGGCTGAGTGACAGGGTGAATGATGGGCTGTTTGTTTGGTTGGTCGACCGTTTGGTTGGCAGGCTGATTGAACGGCTGGGTGTATCTGAGGGATGCGACAACTGCAACTCACTGTGTCCCTTTTTACCAAACACCAAGTCACAAGTCAGGTTTGTTTAGGCTGCGCTTTGAATAGACACAGTCAACACAGCCCCCAGATTTTGGACCAGTTCTCGTGATGCTTCGGTTGAGGTTAACTGGAAGGATTATACTGCCATGGAGGCATTCAGTCAGCTGTGGGCAAGATTCCAGCCGTCTTTTTTTTAGCATTTATTAGTTTACATTTTGGCCGATGGGCATCATTAAAAGCATGCTGAATTAACTGTTATCTGTTGCTGCTGGTAATGTACCCTTGGATGGAGAAACAACTGTTTAAGACACGAAAGCAAACTTAAAAACAGGATGATTACCGGCCTGGCTGATTAATTAAAAAATGTTGCATCTGCTCTTAGTCTATATATATAGTTACTGTGATCTCAAACAGTGTTCTGCCCACGGCGCTGTCTGATTGGTCACACTGTATGGGCGATAACTTATCAGCACAAAGGGATTATTGTTGATAAGGTTTCTTTAATTCAAAGCAAGTAAAACAGGAATAATTATGGGGATTTTGTCAAAGTTTTCCTTTAGACTTGAAGGCAGAGATTTCATTTTTATGGCAAATGTGTATATAGTTCCAAATGTTTGATATGTCATATCAGTTCCTGTTGCTAGAATCCTCATAACATGGTCAGATAACTGTCTTCTATACTGAATTAAACTTAAAAATAAGACAATTCTCTGTCTCAAGTGTTTGGAAAGTAAATAACTGCAATTTTCCATGACTTCGCTGCAGGTTAATAAACTTTAATTTTCACTGGAAATCTACATAGTGTATTAGAATCCTCCAGAAAATGTAAGTCACATGAAATATAATAATGCACACATCTCATCTATGGGTTAAAACTCCTCTATGGTTCTTAAAACACCCCTAAAGTGTTCATTTTTTCCATGTAAATAATTTAATTAAAAAAATAATGACACCATTGCTTCCTCTAGAATGCACAGATCTAAGTCCCTACTTGTTTCTTCACCAACCCTTTCGTCACGCTGCAGCTGGAGCACACCAGCTCACCTGCAACTCTGCTCAAACACTGTAAAACTACACAATGGCAAGTTGTAATTGTGATGTACTTCCGCCCGGAAACAAGAATGATATGTACGTCTCTGTCCTGTAAGTAGAAAAGATTGGCTCTTTTG
The DNA here is from genome assembly GCF_021347895.1 of Acanthochromis polyacanthus. NCBI lineage: Eukaryota > Metazoa > Chordata > Actinopteri > Pomacentridae > Acanthochromis > Acanthochromis polyacanthus. The sequence continues at coordinate 21,319,442 of NC_067134.1, read as the reverse complement.
GTTTTTATGAAATTCAGGAAATGTTGTAAACTTCAGTCCTGTGGCGAAAAAGCTCAGGAAAGGCACTGGGTTCTTTTTCTTTCATCCTCTACCATGTAAAAAAGCACCATATGGAAGGGTAGAAAACTTAATTTGCACCAGTGGGTTTCTTTGAGATTTGACTGAATATTGACCCCCCAAAAAGAGTGTGAATTCTGGCGGCTCAGGGTTCCATAATTACCTCCAGGGCAGCAACTAGTACAGTGTAACACAATACCTGTTGGCATGCGCCTCATTCTTCTCTCTTTATACCTCCCATGTAACTTTCCAGCGGCACCCTGGGTATCAAACTCTGTGCTTAACCCTGCACAGAATTATAATACGTGCTTGAAATGCCTGTTTAGAAGGGAATGAAGTGTGTTTCTATGCATACCACACAGTTCAAAGCGAGGAGCGGAAAGCTTTAATCCTCCTGTTGTTGCTTGACTCCTGCTGCCATTAGAAACAATAAGAGGCTCATATTGTGTATTGTGTGCGTCTTGTGACTTTCTCACTCCATGCGGTGCGTCTCGCTGGCCTCCCTTTACTCCAATCTTGTCTCTTACACAGCATCAATCATTAACAATAACAATTTTTCATGTTCACTTTATAATTGCTGGTGTTAGCTGGCCTATTGCACTGGTGTCATTCAGATTGCTTTTGTACCGCTGAACCTGAGGATCAGGTCCAACCAGGCATCAAGGGAATTCACTTTACTGTGGCCTGTAACGGAAAATAAAAAGTTTTGACGTTCAGCATGCTTGGCATTTGTTTATCCGATAAAGGTCTTGGTAGTGAGAGTGTTTCCAGTTGTCTGCTATTTTGTTCCTTTTCGCAAAAAAGGAATACCCTTACTTTGGTCACAGTAGCACAGATGGTTAATTTTACACTCCATAACTAACAGAGAACCAGTGTCTGTTCAGGATGATCCATGTAAAGGAGAAGATGCAGAACCCTGTGAAATGTGCGTGTGTGCTCAGTGCAACAATAAAAAAATGTGAGAACGTAAGGGATCGTCTGATATGTGTTTTCCAGGGCCGATATCGGTGCTGATTGTTGGTTATCAAGAAAGGCCAATAGCTGATATTTGGAATGTTTAAACAGCACATGATGGCAGGAACCTGTCTTTCATAACTAGACTTCTTCGTTAATAGGAGTGACTATAACTGAAGATGTAAAATAGAAATAGGTCTGATTAAATTTGGACGCTCTTCTCTGTTTATATTAGATCTACTGAGATCGATCAGTTTGTCTCTTGCAGTTACATCTGCTGTTCTTCTCTTTTTTCTTAGTCTTCTGTTACTTTTACTGTTGACTAAAATCCACAACTTAAACCTTTTTTAAATTGTTGTTTCAGGGAAATCTGTGGTTACCTGCTAACTTAGCTGCGAGCTGTTAGCGTAGCCTTAACTGCTGTGACAGAAGTAAATTTCCTGGTTTTGGGTAGCGTCTTGTCTTGTTCGGGTTGAACAGTTTCTGCTTTAGAGACTTTTCTCAGACCACAGAGTGGCGACACACAGAGAGGAGGCTGCATCAGACCTGAAGTAGCACATTTAATTTATTGATAATCGGCCAATTAAGGAAAAAGTTTAGTTTTACAGAAGGAATGTGAACCTCATACAACCCCGCACACATTCAAAATCCCCTCTTGCACTTTCTTTCTTCAGATAATGACTGAAGCAGTGGATGGAAACTTGTAGTTTTCCATCTGACTGAGGTTTTTTTGGGAGCTTGTCATCATTTCCCTTTTATCTCTCATTCTCCCCTGATATCAACTACAGAGCGCAGAGTGTCAGCGGGCTTTGTTTTCTCACACTGATCTGAGAAGAAGGAGAGAGTAGAGAGAGTTCACCAGTAGAATATCTGTTTATCGCAGCTGCTTGTCATTGCAAATAAACCGAATCAATGCCAGAGCCACTTGTCTGCTCACCACCCACACCAACAGAAGCCTGACCCAACACTGGAGCCGCTGATTAGCTTCATGCAAACACCTCCATAAACGAATGCACCTTCCTTAATAACAATACCACCAATGAACTCATTACATCAGTCTGACGTTTGCCTCTGAGCCCTTTATCTATCCTCCCCATAGCCTACTGTTTTGCATTATTTATATTCTGGCTGTAAAGGTCAGCAGTGATGATGTGCGTGCCTCTGAATGGCGATATCAGAAAAGATGATTATATGAAATGGAAGTTTGCATGCCAGCCATGCATGCTAATCCTACGTTGATACCGGCCTCCTGGGATATTTAAAGCCGCACAGAGTAACTACCTCCCTAAATGCAGCTACACGATGATTTTATTGGAGTTCAGAAGAAAAAGGTTTTACGATCTTGATCTGCTTGCGTCGTTGTGGCCTCGGCTGGCGCGGCTCTCGGCTCTTTGTGGTTTTCATTGTGATGGAGTTCAGATTACGGAGCCGAAGGTGATTGTGCTGGCTGACAGTCATCCCGGACCACAGAGTAATGGGCAGTCGCCATCTGTCCGTCCAAAGGCTCCAAACGTAATGCAACTGATCTAAAGTGCTGCAGAGCAAGACGAAGGACGACTTTGGACTGTGAGACAGCAGTAACTTTATTTCACGCCTAACTGTGTGAGATGAGGCTACTGAAAATACTGCTGGTAATCTGTGCAATATCACTTTGAGAGATGAAATCCTTTGGGGACCATACATGTTTGTACAAAACTTAGAGTAGTTTTTGAGATATTTCAGTGCAGACCAAAATAAAATTCACTCTTAAACCAAATTCTGTTCTGCCTAATTTCTTTTGGAGCCTGTTTGAGCCAGTAATTAGAACAATTTCACCTTCTGGCGCTTTCTCTCAGCACACAGCATTACTGGCTGTCACATGGGATGCCTACTGAGTTCCCCTACTGTTTTGTGTATCTATGTCAATACACGAGATAAAAAAACAAGGAAGTACATACTCATAAATCACACAGAAACACCTTTTGTGGTATCTTTCTATCTGTTGGTTGACCTGAATGGAAAATTGACACTGTTAACCAGCCAAAAATCCGCACGTCTTGACATCAGGGTGCAGCATTTTATGTCCTAAAAGCTGCTTTTGTACTACCTGCTTTGTTTTTTGAAGGTTCCTTACAGTTGTAAAGGAAGCCAGTGAGCTGTGATAGTCCAGAAAAGATCATTTTCTTTAGACAACGTGTTCACTCACTTGAAATAGGTAAAATTTGCTCATTTATGATTCCATTTGGAGAGCTGATTGAAATATCTTTTGACATCTGCAAGAGAGATATTCACAGTTTGAATGAAATAGCAAATACTACTGGTTATCTATAAACTCTTTACAGCTTTTTACTAACATCTTACTGCCATAACTTCATCTTTACTACTAAAGTCTCATATACGTGTTTCACAGGGTTGTTTACAGTGCAACCAAACAAACTATTAACCAGCCTTTTCCCATCACGTCATGACCAACTGTGACTCAGCATAAAATGTTTTCAGCACAACAGCGATGGTAGAAAATGGTCGGATTACGTTAGCGGTTAAGTTCATACAGCTGTAGCCCTCCTGCTTTATAATTAGGGGCTAGAATTGTATGTTGCTGTACCTGAAATGTGTTGTGATTCATTTCAGTTCATACAGGCGTATTTTAGAAAACATACTATGCTAAGATCATGTTCCTATTTCTGTTATTTTGCTTTAAATTGGTAGAATATGGTTATAATGTTGTACTTTTTGAGCAGTCATAACACTGTAATACACATGAAGAGGAGCTTTCACCAGTGTGATATTTATTTGAAAGAGCATGAAGTGAGTGAACTGGAATGAGATGTTTTCGGATTACCTGCTGTGACTTAATATGTAAATCAATATTCAAATTAGCCTCTGCCTTAAGTGTGAGCACATTAGGTTAATTTTTTTCAATTGGAAAACAAGTCAAAACAAGATACTTCACAACAAATCTGATGAAGATTTATCAGAGTGAACAGTGGTTTAATATCAGTGGGATAAAATAGCAATGAGGGTTCATGTAGAGAATGGTGCCGCTAAAAATTCAAATATAAAAGTATAGATATTGAGTTACTAGTGTTGTAAATTAATGCCGATAAATACTGCAGCAAATGGAGCGTTTAATTCCATGTCTGCTTTAGGGATTATAATTTTGTTAGCCCAGAGCCTTTGGATAATCTAACAGTCAACAAAGGAACATTGACAGTGTTGGCAACATGGCTGGAGATTGAAAGATAAATGTGTGACACAACCACAATTCATTCCACTGCATTTTAATCTGCTTTGAGTGATTCTGCGACACAGTCTTGCCCAGCTGCTTGTGGCTGTTGCCCACACATTTGTCTTGGCGTCCTGTTGTCTCCCACTGGTTCCTGATTCTCTGTAAGTCACGTGTGATATTTAGAAAGACAGTAGCTGAACTCCTTTACCCCATTTCTGCACACATGCATGTGTTTTATCTCCTGATTCAGACCCTTATTGTGAGTTCTTTACATCTGCATCGTCTCCAGTGTAAGAATGATACATCCTGTTAAAGGTCCGGACAGATGAGGAATTTTGGCGCTCACTGACTAGACCTTATTGATTTTCTCTGCCTCTCTCTCTTCCTCCAGACCTCCTAAATGGAGCCCAGGAGAAGTGCGAGCTGCCGCCTTTGGATGGTTTTCCTCACTGCGAGGACAAGCTCAAGGTGAATCACGCATGCGAGCACATAGAAAAACAAGCCTCTCCACCACCTCACTCTGGCTGCATGTCTTTCACACAGTTTTATCCCTGCGAATGGGTTGTTTGAAATACGGAAAAGAACTGGGGAGGTAGCCTGAGTTTGGAAAAGAGCGCTGCCTGCAGTAATGACACCGCAGCTGCATGCCCACACATTTTGACTGGCAAATGATGTTGTGGGAAGTGCAAGTGCAAACACAGAAAATATTAAGTGTTTGAGCATCGGAGATAGATGCAGGAGTTTTTCAGGCCGTTGTTTGAATTGTTGATTTGTAAGTAATGTTATAGTTTGGTTACCAAGGGACCTGTTAGCCTCTTAGCACACTGTGAACACTGTAGTTTTGTTATTTACTTGTAAATTATCTTAATAAAAATGTTCATGTGGTATTACTATAAATGTTTTTTTTATGAAAGGGGTGTCAAACTTGCAGCCCGTGGGCCAAAACCGGCCCTCCAGAGGGTCCAATCCGACCCGTGGGACGACTTTGTAAAGTGTAAAAATTACAGAGAAGACGTTAACTGTAGAATGTAAATTTGTAAAACTATAAATTTAAAATATTTTCCAGACCACGACAAATTGTTATGATTGTTTTTGTCGTTTTGTGTCATGCTTTTGTCATTTTTTGTTTTGTTTGTCCATTTTTTTTGTCACTTTGTAACTTTTTTGTCAATTTTTTGTCTCTTAGCTGCCAAAGACATCTTTACATAGTAGGCTGCTTTTCTCTGTAGGAACTTGCGAGCTGTTTTAGGTGAACAACAGCAACAACCTCTAAACAACATACGCTGAAAATTGCACATTTTGCAGAACATTTGGATCATGCAAAAAGGCTGCCCTGCTTCAGTTTAATAGTGAATTATCATTTGAGTGGGTTTGAAGCAGAGTGGTCTAACCCACAAAAAATCCTGAGTTTTATATAATTTCTGCAATAGTTTATGGTCTAGACTTTAGTGGCAAAGTGGTCTAACCCACAACCCCAATGTAGTGTTACAGTGGCACTTTGAAAGTTAGACCATTCAAAAACTGCAGAAAGGGGGTTAGACCATTCTGCTTCCAAACGCTTAGTTTCTGTTGCTGACTTCCCTGCTTGCAAATCCACCACCCAAGGCCATTGATTGGTGATAGGACACTGATAAGCTGGAGTCTTTTTACCTCTATAGCAAAATAATAATGTGGTGGAGTCAGATCATTCTCCAGCGCTGACATGGTGAAGTGCAGATGGATCTAACTAGGTGAAACAGAAGCTTTCTGATTGCAGCCAAATGGTCGAAATGCCTGATGTCCTACTGCCGACTGTGGGTCTGTGTAGTAGAATGAAACTAGCAGCAGGAAAGTGTACTCATGCATTTGTCTTATCCAAAAGCTCCACGAGGTACCTTTAATTCCTTTCATATTTACTCTTTCGCTTACATTCAAAGCTTTTTGCTGTTGTTTAGTTATTTGTTGGATCGTTGCAATACTTGATACTGAAATTAATCAATATTTGACACACCATTTACCCAGTTTTCTTCCTCGGTACACATCTAACATGGCACTGCAGTTGTGGAAGCAAACTCCCATAGAGTGCCTGTTTTATATGAGCAAGCTGGAAAACCAGATGTCTTGCAGGTTTAATTTCACTTTTAGGGACAATCGGGTGCTAGCGACACACAGACACAAGTGCAAACACACAAATAACACACACACCACACATGGCTGTATGCACAATTTCAGTCCAGTGTCTTAGCTTTTGTGTGTGTATTCACCGGTGGCCCTGAAGCTGATAGGCTCCTATCACACACACCATCTGCTCAGCCAGTCCCAAGCCTCCACCGATACTGTCAGCATTTCCAACTGGGCGCAGGGCGATGCCAGAGCTTTCCCTACATGTGCACGAGATATTACACACACGTTATTTATATGCACACATGATGCACATTTCAGAATTCACTAAACTGGTTTTCCACAGCCGTTTCGGCATCGGCACTCACTTTTGCACGATCTGACAAATCCATTTTCTCTCTTTATAGACCTCTTTTGGTTGTAGTTTCAATGACTTCACCGCCCAAACTACTCCCATCCAAGCCCATCTGCCAAGTCCTCCTACTATAAACGGCTTTGAATTGTTGTGTGCTGCTCCCTTAGGTTACTACAAGTCAGCATGCAAGATGTACTCCAGCCCATGAAGTGATCCGGATAGCTGTCAGTCCACATTTTAGCTCAGTAGCCCGTCTACTCCCACATTAATGACAGTGTCACAGAAATCTGCCCGCCAGATGACATACAGGCACACTTTTCTCATCTCAGTTCATGTCCAGACTCTTCCTCTGTCCTTGTTTTTCTATCTTTCTTTTTCTGGAAAATGTATTAGTGAGGATAGATCCACTGTAGTCAAGAGTGGCATGTTCACATCGATTTATTCCTACATATTCACACAGGAAATCTACCCCAGAACAACCTCGCTATTTTTCTGTCAGCCAAACATGCAGTTCACTGTATAATTTTTACATGTATTTCACAACGGGGACGTTGCAAAGCCAATAACTGTCACAATCTTGCTTCTCAAACTGAGGATAGGTGGCTGCTGTACATTATGTGTTACGTATTCTCTCACCATCAGGCCACACACCAACCACAGTTGCTGGTAAATTGGCACACAGGCTCCACTTTTTTGTATTCAGCCAAAGAGCTGTGTTATTAGAAAGAAAATGACAGTTGTTAGGTTGTCAGTGTGAATGCCGGAGTAGAATTGAATAGCAGCTGCTGATAAAATACATCAGGCTGCTATTAAGACACAGCAGGCTCATAGGCAGTATATTTTCTTGATATTGGAGCTTGGGTGAGTTAGTGCAGGACTTCAGATTTTAATCTTGCCTTGTTCTTCTGTTTCTTAGTGGATGAAGGAGATGTGGCGCTCAGATTCCTGCTATTCTAACTATGGGGTGGATGGATCCACCTGCTCCTTCTTCATCTACCTCAGCGAGGTGAGTCGTGTGTGTGTGTGTGTGTGTGTGTGTGTGTGTGTGTGTGTGTGTGTGTTCTTGTACTTGCTACATGGTGAGTACCATTTTCTGCATTTAACTATCAAAGTGAGGACATTTTTACAAAGTGAGGACATTTTGGCCGGTCCTCACTTTGAAACAGCCATGTTTGAGGGTGAAGACTTGTTTTTAGAGAACAGGTATGAATTGAGGTTTGGTTAGGGTTAGGGTAAGGATTAAGTTTAGGCAATCAGTTGTAATGGTTAAGGTTAGGGTAAGGCTCTAGGAAATGCATTACGCCTATGGATGTCCTCACTAAGATAGAAGTACAAACATGTGTGTGTGTGTCTGTGTGTGTGTGTGTTAATTGTAAATGTATATTTGAAGGCTGGATGATGATGACAGCATTTAAAAACATTTCATACATGAAACAAAATCAACAGGGATTACATTCAAGTGTGCCTCACTGTAGACCCGATTAACACTGTAAGGCCCAAATACTGAAAAATTTTTTGAAAAAAACTAATAAATAAATAAAACCAATATAAGTAATAATAATAATATGTGTATATAGAAACCCATATATAGAATTTTTTAGCAAAAAAATATATGTATGTAATAGAAAGTAAAAAAATAAGCTGATGATGTATTTTTGCAACATTGGGTTTTACAGGGTGAAGACTTTTTTTGCTGATTAATGACTGTGCTCAATTGGTGCTTTAAACAGTCTTATTTGTTGACATAAAGTTTTAAATGTTACATGCAGAGGTGTAATGCTGTCAGACTCCATTTCTTTTCTGAGAAAGGAGGTGGGAAATTCAATTTGCATAATCCGTTTTAGATGTATGTACGTGGTTTTAAATGCTAGACGTTTCAATCATCTCCAGACTGCATGTCAAGCAGCAGATCCAATAAATACACCTGGTCGGAGTTGTTGTGTTGACATTTAGGATGTGTTGATTGATGTCAACTCACGCATTCAGCAACATTCAAGAAGGCATTCCACCTTAAAAGTAGCTGGTGGCTGCTGAAACAATGACTTTTTTCTGTAAGTTAACTAGTGAGGATAAAAAGCAGCAAAATGGCCTTCTGTTATTTGAAACAGCTGAAAAGGTAATAAAAAAAAGCTTATTTGAGATCTACAGTTGTTCCTGTTTACGTTGTTTATCTCTGTTACTCGTCTGTCAGTTAATTTCCTGCCTTATAAAAGCCATTTTACTGATAAGATATTAAGACAGTATGAAAATATGCAGTTTTTTGTAAATACATGAATTGCAACATGATGGCTTTGATCATGTGGGCAGTTATAGTTGACTAATGTCTGTAAACTGAAGAAGAAACAGTCATTCACTTCCTTCGAAATGACAACTAAACAAATGACTGCTTCCCTTGATTACATGGAGAGGTTTTGCATTCAAATGTTGTGCATAATTTAACCAGATTTCTGTAAAATCTGCAAAGGAAAATGCAAATGAATCCACTAATTCTCTGCTAAGCTCCCCTTAAACAATTGAATAGGACCAGTATGCAGCAACATGAGCGCAGGGTTTTTCCTTCATAGAGGTTTTTTGGTTGTTGAAAATCACCTGCACCAGAAAGATAACAATTGAGAATAAAACTAGCTGCTCAAATCCCCTCCAAATTGTTTAATAGAAATTCAGGAAAATGCTGTTTCAACAAGCAGAATATCAACCCAAATATGTTATCTTTGGCCTCCAACAGTCAATTCCTCTCTCATTCACTTCATTTTACACGAGGCTGGTTGGTTTGTCTGCAAAACCAGTAGGAAAATACAGATATTTGTCAAAAAAATAGACAAAAACTGTGCATACTGTCGTGCATAGCCCTTCCTCAAAGGCCCATTCAGAGCCAGGAAAACCCCCAGAGTGCCAGGCAAATGCCAGACGTGATGAAAATGTGACATTTCTAAATATTTCATGCATGCATTGAGGGATGTTATATTCTCCTCATAGGTCTATAAACACTCAGACTCAACAGTATCGTTTCCACGTTGTCAAACATTAAAAACAAACAAGAGCAAACTCCGACAAACAGCTACAGCCCTGAGAAATGAGCGCTTCCTTTAACCTGAGAGTGATCACATAAGAATGAAGTGCTAAAAATGAGAGCAAAGGAGAGAGGTAAAGGGGATTTCATTTTTTATGAGAGCAAATTAGAGTGCGTTGAAGAGGACAGTGTGGGAGAAAGAGGAGATGATTCAGTGAGAAGGGAGGGGAGGAGTGCCGTAGTGTGAGGCACTTTTTCAAGGGATGAGTTTTCAGCCTGCAAGGGGAAGACGTGCAATGACTTTGCTCCTCTGCCTCAGTCTCTACACATCCAGAGAAAAAGCTGCCAGACCAGCATGGCGGGATCATTCATTATTTACGAGCACTAACATATAGAAGCTTGTGTCCCTTCAAGGCACACTTTTAGACCTTGAATTTTGTATGATTTAGCTCTGCCAAATGGCCACATATTCATTCTCTAGTAATGAAATTAATCTTGGTGTTAAATCTAATTAAAGTCTGATATAAAATGTATTAAGCCGAGGAATGGATTTTAATATTTGCCTTTGAGAGTCTCTGCAGTTGCTTTTATTCTTTGCTGAATTACAATCCAAACAAAAATGTAATCTGATAATGATTTACACATTTCCCAACACCTTCTGAATACAAAAATGTGTGCTAATAAAAAAACACTGCAAAAAACCCCTCTACTTCTCATATTTCAAATGTGATGTATCATTTGTGAGATCCTCCATAGATCGTAGCACTTAATTGCTTTTCATCTGTCTTAAATTGTTTCATCAACTGCTGATTCAAGGGAGAGTGGTGGAGAGCTCTTCCTTGGTAATGTTGCTGTATTTATTTTTAGAAAACATGGCTAATGGCGGAATATTTTTTTTAAGAAAAGTAAGATTTCAGTCTTAGCTGCAGCTCTGGAAAGGTCAGTGTCCTGTTATGAATATTGCATATGAACTGAAAGCTTTGCAGTCAACAAGGAAGGAACCCAGAAAGCCTGGCCTGCTCTGTATGGAAATAGAAGTGAAATGGACAACAGTGAAATCCATTAGGGGGAGAGAAGCCTCTTCAGCCCGGCTCTCAGTTCACAGAAGCAGGACACAAACAGAAATATTTGCTATGAAAAATACAGAAAGAAATCTAAACACATGTATCTTGTCTCTCTTTGCATCGATTTCTTCTAATCTAACAGCCTTCAGCCTCCCCTCCTGGTCATGTGATCTCACCGTTGCCATGGCGATATGCATGTATTTTCCATCTCGAAGACAGCTGCGATGGGTCTCTCGATCCGTCTTAGCCCGTCCGTTAAGAGCACACACGGTGGCTGAAGCTCAAACACACACCCATGTATAATTCATACGAGTCGACCACCGCGTTAACCTTGCGAGGGGGGCAAACCGGCGAGGGCAACACATCGTGATGGATGTCAGCGGTGGAAGGCCGAGGCTCAAGTAGCGTGATGTGTGTGTTGTGGTCCAGATGGGGAATAAACAGAAAAAAAAAATGTATTCGCTTATTGCTGAGATAAGCAACCCATCACTTCCCCATAACCTTCTGTATGATCGAATACCAGTCAGAATTGTTAAAAAGGGAAGGAACTGCTGAGGCAGAAGTGGTGGAGACAGGAACTGGATTTACATCAGATGTAATCACAATGAGATGAGTCCAAAGTGTCTGCAAAGTCAAAGCATGTGCAGGTGTGTCCTAACTTTTATCCTGTGTGGCCATTTACATTAATAGAGGCCTTGGCAAACAGAGGAAAGATGTGTTCTGGATTTGAACCCTCCACAGAGCCTTTCCCCCTCAGAGCATGCAGAGTAATAAGACAGGAAATACGCAGAAGATCTATTTGATGCCTTTTAAGTCAGAGGAAGCATTTTCAAAGTAGTCCTTCTATCGGTAGCCAATGCAAAGACGTTAAAATGCAGCATTAGACGTATATGATCTTGTGATTACTCGGCCAGCTGTGTTTTGATATTCAGTGTTCCAAGTTCAGCAGCAGAAAACAACAGCTGGGCTCATTTACATCTGCAGTTCTTAGTAAATACCCTGTTTAACTGAATAATCATGCAGATGAATGAAAGAAAACACCCTAAATGCGCATAAATGGACATTTGTGTGTGTTTGTATGTTCTTGGGTGCTTTGTTGTGTTTGTGTGTTTTTGTAATTAGGAGCTGCTGAAAGATGAGAATGCAGCGAACTAAACAGATGTTCTGTTTGATAGGTGGAGAACTGGTGTCCTCGTCTGCCCTGGAGGACAAAGAGCCTGAGTGACGAAACGGACCGGAGGGGGCAGGTGAGCAGCACAGTTCCTGTTAGCAGTAAACTCAAAACACAATGAAGGGCTTTAAAGTGCTTCACCACCACAGCTGCTCTTTCAAGATGAGCCTTTCGATGGCTCTCACATCACAAGGTGTCGCCTGTGCCAAGATAGACAATGTGTACTCAAGCTACTGTTACAAAACACATTTTTGTTTTTGCAGGAACAGGTGTGACTGATGGTAGCTATCTGTAGTTGCTGCCCTGATATAACTTTATCCACTGTAAGTCTGCGTGAACATTCGAGGAATGCGGTTGTTTTGAAGCCGTCAAGCACACATATCAGAGAAATAGTTAATTTTAAGCCTGGTTGTGGTTCAGGTGGCTTGAATGGAGTCATTTTGCAGAGGATTGTGTGTGTTTGGGCAACACGAAATACCATTGTAGCATCAACTTCGCCATGTACAAAGAGAGATTTTAGGAAGTATGATGTAAGAGATGCAAATAAAAGCAAACATAACGTGCCAACTATTTTGTTGTTTGAAGCAAAAAGAGGACTCGCACAGTTCTCAGTTTCCAACTTATCCATAGGAGAAGTCTGCCTGATGTGTTCTAAATACATTAAGTTTAATGAAACTTTATTTACAGGACATAGAGTTTGTTGACATGCTGGCTGCATGGCAAAATGAGTGCTGCAGAGGAAATAAAAGGAAGATTTGATTGCTAAAACGAAATAGAACACCACTGGATGGGCTGCACAATTGAAGGAACATTACTAACGATTATGATTTTTGGCTTCCCACAAGGAAGCGACTGTAATCAATTGTGATATTGATGTTTAAAATGCTCCGTTACAGAAAACAGTGCATGTAGATAAAATTACTTGTTTTGTCTTGGGTGTATCTAACTTTACAACTCTGTATTTAACTGTTTTCAAAGTAATTTTTGGTTTCACACCTTTGCAGTGGAGACTAGAGGCTTCTCTGTGCACTGCTAACCCAGCTAGCTTCTGCTGCATATGAAGCATTTAAGGAACACTGGTAAACCTGTCTGTTGCTAAGCAGATATTCCGCCAGTGAGGCATTTTGGATACTATTTAATGTATATTTTGCCTTTAGGAAAATATTTTGTCTCCTGAATCCCTGAATAATCACCATAAATTGGCTAATTTTGATCTCAATGTTGATTTAAACTGTGTGGTTATCATTTTGGCCATAATCTGGCAGCCCTTTGTCAGCTGTATGGAAATAATTCAGCTCCAGAAAAGAAAAGGAAGCTGATTCTCTGATTCTCTCTCTGTCAGCAGTGCCTTAAAGTTGTTGCCACCACATGAGGCAACGCATGTAATTTGTTTTAGCATTTAAATCAGCACAACGAATGTCTCTACGACAAGGGCAAACCCAGATTTGAATGTCACCCATGCAAAAAAAAAAAAAAAAACTACGTCAGACAGATTTACCAGTGATACACCAAAGAGAATGTTATTTCCTCTGCAGATGCACTCAAGTACAAAATCACCTCAGTCGTTCTGGAAATTATGGAATCATCTGGGAAAGACCATCTGAATTTTTATCATTTTTAGCAGATTTGTACTCCACACTACAGAACAATGCATACTTTAAATGAGCAAAATAACAGGTAATTTACACTGCAGTCTGATATTCAAAACAAGGCAGCAAATGAGCAAACTGACTGAGCCAAAGTCAACATGCCTCGATAGCATAAAAGAGTTGAGCTCCTCTCATAGACCAAAGCCGGAGTGACGGGACCTTGGGACAAATCTGGAATAATGATCTTCTATCCCTGCCAATGCGGCGGCTCACTCAAATCCCACTTAGAGGATTCTCGGGGCCGGCAGGCTTGTGCACAGTCCACAGTATCATGAAAAACCGTGCCGCCTTCCCTCTGCTGCGGGTGAATCAATATTAAGCACTCTTCATCCCCCCTCTTGGATGCATCAACAGCACTGAGCCCTCCGCGGTGGGGAGATGCCATTTGACAGGCTTTGGAGATTTTAATTCAGGCCCAGATTTTAATAGGTTCAGTCTGCGGAAGTGATTTCCTGTCGTGATGAGGGATGCTAATGCCCCACAACAGCCTTGTTTCAGCCACCTTAGCAGCTGGTAATGGCACTGTGGTTTCTCCTTTGCTCTCTCCATCTTTCTCACACCAGCTCCGTTTCATTTGCTGCTTCTCTTTTCATAAAAATATCTGAAACACACAACTGAGAAGTCGTACTGTTTTCACCCTGTAACACTCCGTGTCGTATTCCGATGAGGCAGGTTTATGTAACAGTGTGATGAGATTCAACAGATTTCGTGACTGTGGTCGGCAGGGGCTCCATTTTCAGTTCTACATTTTGTACAATAGTTTGGTTTCCAGTCAGTCAGCACTCTAATGACACATGAACGGATTAGCACGTTTCACAGCATGAGAAATTTGTTTGATTTGTTTTTATTTAACACAACATAGACTACATAGAATCAAACACAAATAGAATGTCTCTAGACATCTCCTGTCATTTGAAATTTGACCTCTAAAGCTTAATTTTAGATCTCTAAATCGTGTCTGTTAGCATTTATTTTCCTTCTTCTCTTTCCTTTGCTTTTTCTCTCATGTTTTGTTTTTTCCTTTCCTTTCCTTTCCTTTTCCCTTTCCCTTTTCCTTTCCGTTTTCTTTTTCTTTTCTTTTCCCTTCCTTTCCTGGTCTCCTCTCTTTCATTATGTTTTATTCTTTCCTTTCCTTTCCTTTCCTTTCCTTTCCTTTCCTTTCCTTTCCTTTCCTTTCCTTTGCCTCCTTCTCTCTCTTTTCTGTTTCATTTTTTGACTTTCCTTTGTCATTCTCCTTTCCTTTCATTTCCTCTCCATTATTTCCTCTCTGCTCCTACATAAAGCTGTTTTTTTTTAAATAAATGATCTAATAAACTTGTCACCGATGTATTCATCTCATTCAGACTACGCAGCCAAAACTCACATTTGCTTGTAACATGGAGGACTTGGCGCTGCAAGTGCTTCAGTATTTGTTTCTGTCACTATAAATACAGGATGGCGCTTTGTGAATTCAGTATATATATTTTTGAGTGTAAATTTACTCTCCTCAGACTTCTCAAACATGTCCTCCGTATATTATTTCCTCTGCAGATGCCTCTGACAGTTTACGATGGTTACTGTCACCAAAAAAGAATCACTTCAGTTGAACACATCGAACACGGAGAGATTGACAAGTGCAACACAATAAAGCCTATATTCAACATTCATTCATCCACTCCTCCATCTGCAGCCCAGCCATGCTTTCCTTTCCCTATCCATTTAATCCATCTGCCAATCTAGAGCTGTAAGATATGAGATTTAGTCAGCGTGGATAAACCTTTTAATCGTAACCGTGCCGTGTTTGACTTGAGCAGGGGCTCTTTGTGGTGTTAGTGGAGCTCTTACAGAAGAATCTCGCTCCAAGAAAATGGCCCTTTGGCAGTTTGGAAGTCAATATTGCGACTCTCAATTAGATTAGATCAAAAATTTAAAGATTGCTTTGGGTTTGTGTCATGGAAGCTGCAGAGAGAAAGATAAAATCAGCTACAAAGAAAGTATATAAGATAATACAGCAATCAACAGGGTAGTAAATGCTAAAAGAAACTGTCATGCTCAGTGAATACTGGGACTGATATGGATTCAGCAAAGCTTTTTACAGACAGAGAACATATTGTGAGGAGGTTTAAAAGACAATGCTTCCCCAAATGATCACTCAAGACTTGTTAAAATTATGAAAGTAGAGTTAAGACTTACAACTCTGGCCCCGCTTTGAACCACATCCCAGGTATATAAGACCTTTGTGATCTGAGTTCTAGTCCCCCAAAAATCAGCTTTTCTTCCGCTGACATGGTTTGAGGGAGTGGGCCCCATGGCTTAATCTTCATTTATACAGTACTGGTTATCTACAGTTTTATTGAGCTGATGATTTTATCCAAAGCGACGTACATCTGAGAGCAGATACAACACAACCAAGGATCTAGTCAGGAGAAAACAACCTGGATATGTGCCATGTTAAATCTAGGATGTGATCTAGGCTGTAGTCAGATCTTCCAATGAATGTAGCTGCATGTTGTGGAAACAGAGACCACAACAACCGTCCTTGTTCTGTTGTGTTTTGCATGTATAATATTCTGTAATTGTACCTCTCTTGTTCATAATGCATGAGCCCGTGTAGTCGTGTGTTGCTTCCTTGTTTTCATAGCTCTGTGTTGCAGTGATTTAGGTAAAAATAACTATTATTCATTATTATTTAGCTTCAATGCTAAATCCAAAGTGATCTGCATGAAGTGCATGAAGAAACCCCACTGCTAGCTGGTGTTTTGTTGGTGTAATTGCGGAGTGATTGTAGACTATGGAGTAGATTTAATACAGAGCTATTAATGACCCCGTGTAGAATCCGGGCTAACAGTATGTAACCTGTGGCTACCCTGAACATACAACTTCATGAAGCAGATGCTATGCTTCCATTACAATCAATGAAAGGTACATTTACAGTCCATCGGCAACAAAAAGCCCTGAAAAACTCGATCAGCCTTCTGTTTATATTTTTAATGCACGGTGTGTGCGGCCTTTGCACAAAGAAATGGGTCATAAAGTGCTTTTTTAAATCTTTTTTTATAATGAAATTGCTGGTCTTCTGGAGTCTTGGTCACCTTCTATGCATTTTATTTACCAGTACCAGCATGTGGTTGCATAGTAACTTTATCCCTTACAAAGTCTGCTGTCATCTGTACATGTAAACTTAGCCATAATATACAAATTCTTCATAGTTCCTAAGATGAAAAATCATAATTTCAAATTCAGTGCTTAAAGCTGAACTGGACATCTGGGTCACCTTGATTGAGCAACAGCAAACCACCCACCTGATGCCTTCAGTGCCCTCTATTCTGTGAATCATTTCAGATTCGTGCTTTGTATTCTGCTATTTGAAGGATACAGGATTCACCAGGAAAGTGTCTGTCAGTGTACGTGTCCATGATTTGGTTACTACAAAGCTACAAGTGTATGTTTGGTGAATGCTTTTGAGAAATCAAAGCACATAGAAGAAAACCCACAACAACAACCTCAACATAGTGTTACGGTGTCTTTAGATTTTCAGATAAACAGCTTAGCCCTCACATTTTCTGGTGCAGAGTTGAAAGAGCATTCGAAAGCATACATTTACTGAACTATACGTGCATATTTGAAAGTGTAACATAATGCCAAGGAACATGATCTTATTTGCTCGTCGACCTCCAGCAGCGTATAAACAGAAACTGTGTGAACTGTGTGTGCAGGCGGATATCCGGACCAGTTTTGAGGAGCTTTACCGCAAGATGTCACAACGGGAGGAGTTTCGCTGGATGATGCTGAGGATCAAACGCATGGCCGAGCCGTGGGTCAGCGCCATCCGATCGCTGGCTGCCAAGCAGAACCTGGCCAAGCGGCGGAGGAAGAAGGTGGGCATGACATGAAGTGCTCTGGAGAATTTCGGGAAGCGAGCGAGATAGCTCACATTTAGAATGAGAGCCTGCCTCTGTCAGTGTGAGTTCTCTCTCCCTTTATGTCGGGGAGTTTGTTTTGGTTTCTTTAGGCAGGATCACTGCTCATATTTGCGCTAACCACACAGTTGTTTATGCTAAAGAACCTTTGTTCGTGCTGTCTGAAGCATAAAATTGCTGCTTCCTTTATGCCATGGCGGTTTTTTTCAGGGAAGACTGACTAGACAGAGTGTTCAGAATAATGAATGAGAAGCTTTTGTGAGCTGGATGTACTGTTGGTGTAATTAACATATCAGCTGGTGACAGAATACCATGTGAAATGTCTGAAGTTATTACTTTAAGCAGCTAACAGACACACAGGGACAGACTGAGCAGGTAAAATGAGCGAAACTTTGAATTTGGTTAACTAATTGGGGAGAGAATGCTGGTTTCACAGAAATCTTAACAGTTGATTTAGCACAATAGTAATTTTTAGCTCCCTTAAAGTGAGTAGAGGTAGGAAGTTTCTCAAACCACTTCCCAAAAGCTGTTAGGCTGTTGACATAAACACTCCTCTGACACACAAAAATTCACATTCCTGCACTTATTCACACTTACTGCACGCCCCAATTTTGCTCGGAGAAGAAATGGTGACGGGAAAGGAGTGACACGGATATTCAATTGTGTTCCAAGTTGGTAGCAGCTCCCAGCACTGAATAATGTGCTTTACAATTTCCACCGGCCTTGTGAATAATTCACATCACATTCCCGTGATACCGTGGTGCCGATGCAAAGCAGCATCCCCTTTAGCAAAGCTGAGAGAAACAAGAAATCTCCACATCTATACGTCTATCTGTGTTTTCTCGCCTACCCCTCCTTACTGGTGTGAGTCTATAATTAAACAAAAAGCATTTTCTCCTTCTCCCTTCAAAGCCAGTTCTTTATTTCAGCTGCTAATCTCTTTTGGATATTAATCCACACATATTAATCCTCCACTGGTGTGCTCTGGCAACGAGGCTGGCTGTCAACAATGGAATAAAAACAACAAATCGGTCACTTCAAACAAAGCCTGCTGTTACTTTCTGCTCCTGCTGTGGAACACTGTGTTCCCCTCAGCACCTGAAAACCCTCCTGTGTGTTTGCTTGTGCGTGTTGTTCATACTTTACTTGAGTGTTTTTCTCGGTGTGTGCATTGTTCACCTGACAGCTTTCAGACAAAAAGTGGAGCTGCTTCTCCAGTCCCTGACTAGGATAAACATGTTTTTATTTTTTACACTCCCCATGTAAAATCTTTTCAGATAGGAGCTCTTTGAATTATTTGTCTGTCACTCTTCTACAGGGAAATCTCTTCTAGCTACATCTTGTCTTATATAATACATTTAGTAGCATTAAAAAACAGCCACATCTCTCACTATAAATGAAATACTTTACTACATTAGTCACCAGTGTCACTTATTTCCTCCAACAGATCCTGGTCCACTTGGGTCTGCTGACCAAGGAGTCGGGCTTTAAGATAGCAGAAAATGCCTTCAGCGGTGGCCCATTGGGCGAGTTGGTCCAGTGGAGTGATCTGATAACCACGTTGTACCTGCTGGGCCACGACGTTCGCATTTCCGCCTCCTTGACTGAGCTCAAAGAGTGAGTAGTACCAAGTATTGCCATCAGTTAACCCTTAATCGACTATTTAAATTGCTCCTAGTGATGTACTTGGAGAAAGCAGACGACTGTGACTTGTTCTAAGTTGGACTGCATAAAATAATTATGAATGAGCAAAAAGAGCAATATCAACATTCTTTTGTCTGAATAAATCGTTGCATCTTCTCAGCATATTAACACATCACTTCCTAAAAGCCCCATCGCCAATTAGAGGCACATTACGGTGGTAACCCACAAACCTCATTCCCTTTTCCTCTAATGGCATCTGCCTGCTATCAGACAGAATTGTCAACACGTTACACAACACCTCAGTCTCGATGGAAAGTGAAGCCTTATTCTTAAACTTAAATTGAGGAGTAAAAGATGTTAGATGTGAGCTTGAGTAAACATGTGCATCATGTTGGTTGCATCCTGCTGTTTTACCTGTAAATATTTTGCACTAAGCGTACTAATGGGTTCACACTGACGTTTCGTACATTTTGGCATACTATTGTAGTGGACTAAATATCATGTTTGTATTAAATTTTTGTTGCACTGTTGGTCGCTTTACTCACTGAAACAGCAAATGTTCAGAAACAAAAACACCAGAAAAGGTTTCGTAACATATGCAGGAACCAGTTTTTCAGCATCACTCTGAGACGGGATGTTGTGAATATTTTGACACCATTTCACATGTGAAAGGAGGCTACTCTAAAGACCTGTTTGATGTGTGAGTTCAAGGATATATCCTGGTCAGTGATCACTCCTTAATTCAAAGTTGAAAAGCAACAAATGAGGAAAATGCTCAAGGGGCTTAATACGTTGTATAATCACTGTATAATCCAAATCCTATGTGAATAAGGTCAATAGTCAGCCTTCCAAACATTTGTTTCGCACCATAAAATAAATAAACCTACATCCTCAACAATATTTGCTTAATTGCCTGAGGGTAGAAAGATGTCACTCCTGTGTTATTTACAAACTATCACCTGACATGTTTGATATTTGTATGCTGCTTGGATACAGTTTGATACGAACTGCTTCTGCGAGTTTTGTCTTTCAGACTAAACTAAACGTTTTATCTTTTGTGTTTTGCATGATTTGTCCTCACTATGTCAGGGGTGAATTCTCTCTTTTTCTTTTTTGAGGTCACAAATGCACAGAGGTTTAATAGAAATAAATCGACAAATGTTGTTTGTCCACCTCCAAACAGAAATATCCTGCACATTTTAAGCCTTTTGCACCATCAAGAAACCTGAATTTGGAAAATTCCTTTTAATCTGTTGTTTAGAAAGAATTTGTATACGTACTTATGTTGATGGTTTCTTAGCCAGTATCGGTTTGGTATACGTGCTCTAGTTGACTTTAACAGCTGACCTTTTAGAGGCTGTTTGTTCAGTGGCATTAAATGCAGAAACCAGAAAGCCAAAGGTGACATATTGAAACATGTTTTGACGCATGTGGATCGATACGTTGTTTCAAAACTGATTTTAATTCCAAGGTTTTTTTCCCCAGGATCATGCGGAAGGTTATGGGGAACAAATCCAGCTGCCCCACTCAGGGCGACAAGGTGGTGGAGCTTATTTACATCGACATCGTGGGTCTCACCCAGTTTAAAAAGACGCTGGGGCCTTCCTGGGTCCACTACCAGTGAGTACATTTATATTATGAATTTAAAGTCTCTTAAAATCTGTTTTCTCAATCAGTGACTGTTGCACTTTTTACTCTTTCTGTTTTTTTTCTGTGTTTTTTCTAGTTTTGCATTTAAGGATTTATTACATATTAGGATTTTATGGAGTTAGAACAGTCTCATAATTCACAAATGCACACAGAAGAATTCACACATGTGAACTGGGATTCACAAATGTAAACTGCAATCCACAAATAAATTAAGAAAGTTCACAAATGTATTTGTGAACTTTCTTAATTTATTTGTGGATTGCAGTTTACATTTGTGAATCCCAGTTCACATGTGTGAATTCTTCTGTGTGCATTTGTGGATTGCAGTTTACATTTGCGAATTCTTCTGTGTGCATTTGTGAATTATGAGACTGTTCTAACTCCATAGGATTTAAGCCATATTTGAATCAAAATCTGACAGTAGCAGTGGTTGTGGTGTTACGAGGACACACATCTAAAATGATCAGTTAGATTTTACGCCATTTACTTGTGACCATAAATATTTTTCAATGTTGTTTTTGGGACATTAATGCATTTTCTCTAACAATGATACAACATCCAACATTATATTTGTGCAAAATATGTACAGAGAGGTTTTGTTATTTGATATGAGAAGCAGCATTACTATTTTTATGCTGCGTATTGACGCATCTGCTGTATAGTAAGAAACAGATTAAGTTTTAGATCAAGCATAAATTTACACACTGTGAGATGCAGAAACAAAACACTTGAAGCTTTAATTTAGTTCCATTTTTTTTATAACTTCCATTCATCCAGGGAGTTTCTGCTGAGCATGCTCTGTCTGTTTCACTCCCCCCACACTCACATATTTTCACACTTCTCAATGTGGTCAAAGTTTGGCATTAGTTTGCTGGAAGTGGCTGTTGTGAAATCTGCTCGAGTGGTTAAATATCACACATTGTAAGTTACTGATTGAACAAGGTCCAGCGTTTTCTTGCTTTATCTCATTATGTCAGCCAGTCAATGAATTTGGTAATTTGTTCAGGTCTTTACCCCCGTGCTGCAGCTTCCCACTGTGGTTTGACAGCAGGCACAGGGCATTGAGTTGAGGTTTGTCTGACACTTGTTGGGACAATGAGTCTATTTTCTGCTCGTACATTACCACAATTTCCCAAAAGGCCCAAGGAGCGTCTGTTGTTCATGATGTTGTCAGCGACCGAGTCTATTCTTTCTCCGAGTGCTCCGCTGAGGACTGTAGATTAGGCCATCCTGGTTTGTTTTGAAAAAGCTCCCGTCAGCTCCGAGTGACAGGAAAAGAGAAGGAACAATAAGTCTGGGGGCACTAATGGCCCCGCTGGTTCCTCCTGCTTGTCACCAGGTTTTGTTTGCCTGCGACATAACACCTTAAACCGCATCCGCTCGCTTTGTGCCCCGAGGAAATTGATTCAGCCTCAGGCATAATGTGAGGTCCAGATGCTGTTTGCTGCATTATTTCTCCCACCATTATTGAGCATTTATGTCGGAGCACTTAATGCCACTGTACGTTTTGTGGGCGCTTTGTGAAAGAAGACGTGCAAGTACATGTTGGAAACATCTTTCCACTCTTTCTTTTTTCACAAAGTGTAACCTAATCAGTTTCACTGCTCGTTCCTTGTGCCAAAGTGTCTTTTACTTTACTGTCTTCTGGTAGAAGTGAATTACATTTCTTGGCTTTGTGGTCTGACAGTCCCACAAACCCTTTATGAAGGCACTTCAGTCTTTATTTGTTACACAGGGAGCTGCCCTATGGATGGAACATGCAATGTTTGTTTATATGTCAAACTTCCAATAAGCTCAGCCTTTTTTGTTGGTTTATTTTTTGTGTTTAGTGACAAAATAAGCAAGTCTCTCAGGCCTGTTTGTGATTAATGTGTTTTGTTATTGCTCCAGTCTTGTGGCTATCCGTCTTACTGTGTATCACCGTGTTTCACACAACTCCAGAGGAATGGGAATACTCTCAATTATTGTTGTCTCTGTGTAAAATAGAATCCCGTTCAACAAGTTAGTGGACTAGTGGAAATGTGCAGAAAATGTGTTCATGTATGCAAGTTATATATCTGCCTTTGAAAACAAAATTGCAGAAGTGAAACTGAAGCAATGAAAAATTAGTCATCAGCTTTGTGATGTTCCACGAGTTTGATTTCATCATTCTGTGTCTTTGTCCTGTGGCTAGCTCTTTGTCTTTTTGTCTCTTCTGTTTTCTATTTTAATTCATCACATTGTCACTTTATTTTGCCAAAAACATGGTTTTGATTTGGACACTTTGGATTCAGTTGAAGCACCTCCAATAAATTGACAGTTAGCCATGGTTGGTAACCTTAAGTTTCACTTTGTGAGCATGCAGGTCAAACATCAGCCATACTTTGTCAGACATGTCTGACATTCAGCTTTTTGGGGGTCACTTTTGCAAATTTGCAGATCATCCAGATGGTTGGGCTGTACAGTGGATTGGTGGTTAGCACTTTTGCCTTGCAGCTAGAAGGTCCCTGGTTCACGTCTCTTCCTTCCCGGGATCTTGGAGTTTGCATGTTCTCCCTGTGCATGCGTGGGTTTTCTCCAGGTGCTCCAGCTTCCTCCCACAGTCCAAAAATATGCTGAGGTTAATTGGTAATTCCAAATTGTCCGTAGGTATGAATGAGAGTGTGATTGTTTGTTTGTATATGTTGCCCTTGCACAGTGGCGTAGTGGTTAGCACTTTCGCCTTGCAGCAAGAAGGTCCCGGTTCAAATCCCGGGGTGGGCCTGGGATCTTTCTGCATGGTGTTTGCATGTTCTCCCTGTGCATGCGTGGGTTTTCTCCGGGTACTCCGGCTTCCTCCCACAGTCCAAAAATATGCTGAGGTTAATTGATCACTCTAAATTGCCCGTAGGTATGAATGTGAGTGTGATTGTTTGTCTGTATATGTAGCCCTGTGACAGACTGGTGACCTGTCCAGGGTGTCCCCTGCCTTCGCCCGAGTCAGCTGGGATAGGCTCCAGCACCCCCGCGACCCTAGTAAGTATAAAGCAGTGTATAGAGAATGGATGGATGGATGTTGCCCTCTGATAGACTGACGACCCAAGTCAGATGGGATAGGCTCTGACCTTTCCATGACCCTAATGAGGATTAAATGGTGTAGATAGGGAATGGATCCAGATGGTTGCTAAAGAAAATCTCTAAATAGGTTCAGTTTATAAGCTGATTGAATGTTTGCTGTTTTGAGTCAGCTTATCAACTGAATACAACATGTTTGATAAAGCAAGGTGGCACGTGAGCTAATCAGAATCTTTGTCTATATTAATTTATTGTTTGATAAATTTTTATGGCAGCAATTCAAGTCAATGTTACTTAGAGCACGCTGTCAATAAATGGGACTGTCATTGATTCACGTGGAGACAATGTGAGCTAAAAATAGCAGGTAATAATGAGACGTTATTAGTTGGATGAGACTTTCGTGCTTTTACAAGACAGACCATGAAGTGATATGTCTGCATATCATCCAGCTGTTGTGTTTAGCCTCAGGGGTTTGCAGATATGTCCCTCATTTAGATACCTATAAGATAAAAACTCCCATGTGATACCACTGTTTCCTAATGACCCGCGTGGGACTGCTGTGTTTATTTCACATGGGAGATAATCTTGACAGGAGACAAACTTATTATTTACAATAGCTCTTGTTATACATTATCCAGTTGGTATCACTTCAGGTGGGTTACATCCTGAGGAAACTATCCTCTCATCCTCTCTCACTCAGCCCATCTTGATTGGAATAACACACCAAGTGTCACCCAGTGCATACTTGTGAAGCTGAACAGCCACATCATGACGCCCACGAGCCACGGGCCTCTCTGCAGCCATATTTACATCATGTTTATGGCTCCAACATCGCATCACCATCTGCTGAGAATACATCTACCAGGGACAGATGAGGGTTGTTTTTCTCTGGAGCGACCGGAGATGGCATGTGGGCATGTTGTTGTTGTTGTTGTTATTCTGCTTTCAGTCTAAAGTTTCCTCCTGGTGAATGTGTTTCCAGGCTCCTCGCTCTCCCAGGGCACTTCACAGTTCACACAGCCAGCTGTGGCAGCGTCTGGGTGGGCGGAGAGACAGTCACTGGAAGAGAGGGAGATTTTTGTTGTTGGAGATGTCACAGAGAGAGATGAGTGCATATATACCGGTATATACTTGCCTACCGGTCTGCTTACAACTGGCTGCTTCTAGTTACACTGATTATTTAGCCCTAAGAAGATTCTGGCACGAGATGGTCAATAAAACAGGCTTGATTTGAAAAGAGAGTAATTTGTGTCCAAGTCAACAGATTGATATCAGCTCATTGGCCCTTATGCCTTCTTTAACAAAAAGAAGAAAAAAACAACGTGAATAGGAGAGGGCAGTGCAGACAACACACAGTCAACAATGTGGGAGTTGGACGGCGACTGTAGAGCATGGAGTTAAAGGTCAGCAGGCGATTACGATTCCCTCCTCTGGTTGTGGTCTAATTAATCCTGCAATGTGACCTTTGAGTCAGCCATGATGCTCATACACAGTCTCATACCTCCACTGGACAGGACTTATCTGACACTTTATTTCCGTCATCTTAAATGGAGCTGTTGGAAAATAGTTTTCTATTTTGTATACATATAATCAAGCCCCAAATTATTCATACTCCTAGCAAATTTTGACTTCCTTTTATTCAACCAGCAAGTTTGTTTTTGATTGGAAATGACACAGGTGTTTTTATAAGATGATGTACAAGAGGCGTCATTGTGGGAAAAAAAATTCTTAGCTTTTATTTACATTTAAAAGTAACTTTAAGTCAAAATTTGCTTGGAGTATGAATTATTTCGGGCTTGACTGTATATGATTGGGCTTCGGACACTGCCATTTATTTTCCCTTTGTGGCATTGAATCTTTTTCAGGCCATTCTTCAAAACTTTTATATTGATGACCTTTCCCAAAAACCCATTTTTATTGTGTCTCGTATGTGGGGTACAAAATATAAACTGGGTAAGAAAGAGTTGAAGTGTTAAAAATGATTAGCCATTCAGAATGAACACACCAAATGTTTTGCTGTTGGCTGCAAGAGTGAACACAAGAGTCTTCATGTACTTGCAGCATTTGAGGAACTGAGGATCTAGTGGAATACTTCTATTATTGATAGTAATGTCACTACAACAATCGAAAAACCAAAAGTAGTATCATGTTTTGTGGGTCTTCTGGCTTACTCGGATGGTATAATTAGGTGTTAAATTAGGTTATCTTGGACTGGTTGCTGTGTGCTTCACTTGGGCTCTAATAAACACTTAAAAACCAAGTCAAGAATATAGATTGGAGACAATAACTGTGTAAAAAAAAGCACTTTCTTCAAGTAACTGGCTTTGAGCACATACAATAAAAACTCTGTAAAGAGTTGATATTATAATTGTTAAATTGATGTTGTTAAAGATGTATACATACAATACAGAAGTCTGTGCTTCTGGCCACAAACAGCCATTAAATTTCTTTATCTTGTCATAGGTGCATGTTGAGGGTGCTGGATTCGTTTGGAACGGAACCAGAGTTCAACCACGCCCACTACGCCCAGTCCAAGGGTCACAAGACGCCATGGGGGAAGTGGAACCTCAACCCACAGCAGTTCAACACCATGTTCCGTAAGTCGCCAACACACTTACAATCATCACCAAAATTACCAGAAAGCATCATCTCTGAGAGAAATTATGTGGTTTAAATAAGGTATGCATGTGGGTTTTAAAAAATCATGTATTCCTGTTTACAGAATGAAAACCACCACCTCTAAATCAACAGGTTGACAGTGTAAAAAGGTCCCTGATGCTTCCAAAATGCAAAGTTACTCGAGCGTGTTGAGCAGCAGGGCTGAGGATAACACTTTTCTTCCTCACAACATGACTCTGATAGATTCCATCATCTCTTTAAGTCCCCCATTCGAGCTGCCAAACACAGCTACTTCCGACATAAATCAGTTTAAATGTTCAGCACCCTTGGTCGTTGTCAATGTACATAGTTCCAGTGAGATTTTGTCGGGTAAAATAATGTTTTTGTTGGAAAAGAGGCATCAAAGATCCTCAGAAAATTCAGCACGGTGCTAGCTAATGGACTATCATCAAGCAGATTAGTAAGTAAGAGGTCAGGCACTCAGCTCTCCATTTTGCTGTGATTATGAATGTAGGACATGGAGGGTTTTATAGCACAGTGTGTGCACGCATCGTTCCTACCGTGAGATCTGCCTGTAACTGGAGTCAACTGCATTTGCTGAGGTGGATGAGCGGTGGCAGCGCTGCAGAGGAGAGAGCATTTTTTGGGGAGGAAAGGGAGCCATCCCCCGAGGGTACTGACCTTTTCCCCGTGGCTAAGAGAAAGTGAAATGCTACCCCTACAATCCCCGGTTACGAGGTGAGGCCCGGAGCTATCCAGAATGCCACTGCACCTGAATGGGCCCTTTGTCTGCTGAATAGGGTATGTCTTTCTCATAACACACTGGGGCCTTTGCACAAAATCCAGTTAAGAGTCGCTGGGTTAGATGGTATCGCTACTGAAACAAGTGCACGGCGGTGTGGTCGAGTGTTAAAACCACAGAATGGCATCACTTCCAGGCACAAGAGACGCTCTCCATTGTGCAGTGCAACACCTTCCTTCAGGCTAAAGACTAGTAGGTGAAATATGCACCAGAACAGTTTCTTATTGTCATTAGACTGTAGAATTTTTATTTTAACAAGTAGTGTGAGTGTCTGAAGATGTGTTTCTTTCACTTTGATTGGACGCTGTGTGATATTTACAGCTTCTGGACATTTTAGCAACGCTGAGGCAACTCCCATATTTAGCTGTTGTTGGAATGTTTTTATACGGTTCATCCAAGAAGGTAAACCCAACTTTACAGCCACTTTGTAACAAATTTATTCAATCCAATCTTTGTATTTTTTCTGTTTAAAATTGTATCTCAACTCACCTATTAAATGTAGATGTAACAACGGTCAAATCAGGCTCCAGCAGGTAATTTATTCTACATTTGGATTGGTCCATTTGTTACGATTAGGCAGTGCTCCATAAATCATTGGTTGGGGGAATTGGGAGTGTGTGGCCTCTGGTCAATAAGACAAGACAAGGCCAAATTGACCTCATTAATCTATTTCAGTCGGGATAGCTGCGAGTATTTTTCTAGTACACAACTTGTGTTTGACCCGGCTGTCTAAGTAAAGTTGTGTGCTAGCATGACTCATTCATAATCTAGAGAGCTCAACACTTCCAAATATAATGTAGTTGTGCATTGCTGTGGGTCAGAATGAGATGTAGGGGTTCAAGTCCTTTCAAGTGTAATTCAATCATGCAGCACTTTATCAGCTTGAAGTTTGTTATGAAGGACGTTCTCGTATGTGGGGGGAGATAGATTCTTAAAATCTGGTGAAACTCATACATTGAAGAGTATCTTAACCAGCTTTCTATGTGTTTTTCAGCGCCATTTTACTCTTTTGTAGGAGGTTTATGAAATCACGACCCTTCTAAATACACTGACTTGCTACCAAAAGTCCACTTTATGCCTCATCTGCATTTTTCCTTTGTGCTTCCCTGCAGCCGAATGTTTAATCCCTTCCGGCAATAATGATGAATACTGGTCAGAGGTTGAACGCAGCAGCAGATAGTATTTATCTTTGAAGCATTGCCAACTGCATAATCGACCCTGAGATCTGCCAGGCTGATAGTCCCTTTAAAGCTTTGATTGATAAGGTTGCTGGCACACCCTTTCACTGAAGTTTTTTTTCTCTTTCTATCTGTGAGGGATCAATAGAGCAGCACTGTGCGGTCTCTGACTGCGTCTTCTGTACATGTTGTCCAACAGCTCGACAACACTCTTAAAACACCATGAAATGCAGAAAAATTAATTCCTCAAAGTATCATTGGTAGGATTAGCAAACAGAAACACCGTTTGACACCTATTCTAGTGTAATTAAGCACCTCCTGCTGTGATCCTACCCTGTATTATTTCAAGCCTTTTCAAATGCTTGCTTTGATTGATTACAGTGGTTTAATACATTAGAAGTGGTGCAGAAAAGCTGCGACACTGGAGTCCAGAAATGCCGTGCAAACATAAAATGGCTTCATTATTTGCACTGCGGGATTTTTTATTTGGAAAAATGAAATATATTTTTAGTCCCTCTCTGGTCATTTATTAAATCCCTGTATAGCAACGTCAAGTTGTAATATTATAGTAATTCAGACAGATAGAATTAAATAGGAAACCAATTCCAAAGACGAAGAATGATACAGGAAGTCTGACAGGATTTGCTCCTGAACTTGCGTTTGAAATCCTACAGGTCTGAATCTGAGTTTTTGAGGTTGTCAATAATACATAATGTGCAAGTGTGGCTTATTCTGCTCACAATGCAACCTCATAGAAAACAGCACATGGATATGTTTAGAGTCTGTAATATTTTACTAAGATTCACTAAATGTGGGTGATACAGTGTCTTTCTACGTGTTTCATAACAGGTAGCAACATATCAAAAGCCAAACACAGAGATGGACCCACATTTTCCACAATTACTCTGATCAGATGATCCATTTAAGATGTAAAAATGTAATAAATTATACGTGTGCATAGTGCTGGAGGGTATTGCAAGATTTCAAAGAATACTCTGAGAGAAATGCTTTGTTCTGCAGTCTGTATCCAGATCCTTCACGTGTTGAGTCCAGAACAAATCAAACGATCAAACTTCACTTCATGTGTTTAGCCTGAAATGCTCAACAGTTAAAATCTCCGAGGTGCATGTGTGCAAACTTTTCAGGTGCGTCTTCTTCATGTTCACCCTTCGGGCTGATTCAGATACATTTTAGGAGCACGAAGTCTTTGATGTGGAGTTTTTAATTCACTGGAGATTTTAGTGCTGATGATGCAAATCTTTTTTTCTGTCAGACCAGCAGTATAAAAGTTAGTCTGTTGTAAAGGGAGTCTCCAAGTGTAAAGTCAACGTTAAGCACATAATCTGTAGTTTGTGACTTGGGATTACATTAGTCTGGCATTTTTCTGTGTGAAATGATGAATAGTCAGCTTCTGTTTCTGCTTTAACTGCTTCTACACTGGACACACAAACATCCTAAAGCGTCTCTGCCACTGACACCTCTTCACCCTCCGTCCTCGTCTCAGCCCAACCAGATTGCACCAGTGTCGACTTCCAGTCTAGCAGAGCGAGTCTGGGCTTCCTTTGCTCGCGAGTTTGTCGAGAGCGACAAAGCAGCTGCTTCTCCGGCGACGCTGTTCTCCCTGGCTGTTTGTTAGCTAATAGCGAATGAAGCTGTGGCAAGTTGAGTGACATTTTGAGTGGCGGCTCTAGTGGGAGAAGAGGCATCTGTTGCCAAACGCATCAAGAGGGCTGAACACTAATTAACAGTCTGTCCTGTTTACACAGTTAGTTTGGTGCATGAGTGTTAGTGCTGCCACTTCCTAATACCAAGGACCAAGTCTGCCTCTCTGCCATCAGAAACCCTCTCTGTCTTGTAATGGAATATTTGTATTTATTTATGAATTAGAATTTTCTAATATAGCTTATAGCATAGTGTATGACTAGCAATATGCTTGCTAAAATTAGCTAACTTGCTAATAGAAGACATAATGTTACCTTTGTTATAAAAATACATAATACAGTATTTTTATTCTCATACAAAGTCGTTGGAACTTAACTGTTTAACCTCTTTCTAATTCGAAAACAATATATTTTATTGTTGTGAAAGCAGAAATACTACTCTGGTGTCTCTTTATGTCATGCCCAAATCAGTCGTCCCTCCATTTTCATTTTGTCATCATCCCTCAATCCTCTGTTTCTTTTCAGAGCAAGCACACAATTGGCCGGCTGAAGGGGATTAAAGGGGAAATCCAGAGATAATGTTCAGAGACTCACAAAGAGACGCATAAAAAGGTCAACAACAAGGCAGCGGAGGGTGGAACATCCTCATTTTTAGCTCGCAGAATGCCAGACCCCACTGTCCACACTGCATTTTTACCTCGTTATCACCTTCGTACTTGTTGAAAACAGCGATCATGAGCGTAGTAATCGGTATCAGTATTTGTCAGCCAGCCTGAGATAGAATTTATAGGTATTTCAAGTTGCTGCGCTGGGCTGCTGCCTACACAGACACCTCACACAGATCTGGTGATGTCTTCATAACAGCTACTCCCACATTCCTTTGCTCTCCCACGCACAGAACAGAAAGTGAGCTACCAGTACTCACCGGCTAGAGTGTTCCTCTGAGGATCTGAATGTGATTGATTATGATTTGAGCCGTTATGATCACGTGTATTTTGAAGCTTTTGATGGCGTTTCACAATCACCGAGTGACACTTTGCCTGGAGAAAATCTACGCAAAGGAAAGTGTTTAAAGTGTGAAGCAACCTGTGATAAATATCCCCCACAAAAAACAATACACTAGTGTAATGGAATCTTGAAATATATACTTCCATTTCTTTGACTGCAGGATGAATTATGTAAAGTCAGGGTGTTGTAGAAACCCCTCTGTTCTTGGCCATTTCCAATCATTCAGGGAGAAATGAGACTGCACATTTTTGTCATTGTTCAGTAATTGCTTAGACTGTTGCTGGGCTCATTTGCTCTGCATAGCACATTTCCTGCTCCATGTTTCTTTTTTGTGTTTGCCTAAAGGTATTTAGCCAGAGCCAATATATGAACTATGTCTGAGAGACTGAGTGAGCAGTTTTTTTTTTGAATGGTGCAAAATGTCACATTCCAGCCAACACCCTGAAAAAAGTACAACTTTGACATTGTGTCACTGTTATCTGTAGCAACTGAGTCATGAGTGTTTTTAAATATCATGATTAGTCCTTTTGTGTTACTGCTAGAGGGTCCAGTCCAGCCCGTGGAACGATTTTGTAAAGAGTAAAAATTCCAGAGATGACATTAACTGTAGATTGTAAATTTTTAAAATTATAAATTTAAAATAATTTCTAGACAAGTTGTTTTGATCATGAAGTGAAATACATGGCTCATTGTTCTTTTATCGCTTTGTCTCTCATTTTTGTAATATTTTGTCTTGTTTTTAAATGTTTTTTGTCTTTTCTTGTCCGACTGTTGTTTTGATCATGACTAAATGTTTTGTGCCTTTGTAGACACTCTGTGATCTGTAAGCTGTAATGTGTAAATGATAAGCTGAGGCATATTATTGCTGAAATTTAATTTGTTTTCCTGAAGAAACTTCAGGTTGTTCATCATGTTTTGTTCAATTAATGTGAACATTTGAAGAAAATGCTTTTTTTTTTTTTTTACAAAAACAAAGGAAAAATCTGGAGTTTTATAGGCTGATATGCTGTAATTTAACTGGTAATTTAACCGTTGAACTAAAATGAGTTTGACACTCCTGCATTAAAGCTTCAAGCCCAGTGGATATTTGCAGTCTGACTTGTCTAAATGCTGGCAGGTAGCAGAATTTGCAGCTTCTATGTTGAGTTTTTCACTGAAATGATCTCACTGAACCCTTTATTTACTATACCGGAGCGAATTCCATCTCCCTTGAATGACTGACTGACCTCAATTTGCCTCCGTGGTAATAAGGTTGTGGTAAAAACGAGCTCTGACCGCAGAAGCTCCCTGGAGCTCCAGCACAGACCACAACTAAAACTCCCCCCTCATGGCACAGCCTGTTCCGTTCGCTTCCAGAAGCGATGGCAGCGTCTGCTTGCACTTCCTCCATTTTTCATTCTGAATTACATCGTTAAGCGCTTTTGTTTTTGACGACGTCTCTCCTGTCCACACTCCAAACCCTTGTCTTCACATTTGTTTTACAAGGCAGATGGTTGTGAGTTAAACGCTGCCAGCTCCGGGTTCTGCACTTGACCTGCTCATCTCGCGGTTCCCATAGTAACCAGTCATCACTGCACAATAAGGAATGAAAAGGACCAAGAAAAAACAAAAAAAGAAACAGAGTGCTGGATGGGTTGTGTAGAGCAACCGTTTCTGCCTCTCTTTGGAATTGTGATCTGTTCGGGCTCTGAAAAGCAGACGCGTGTGTAAGATTTATTTGGCACATTTTTTGTTTTGGCCTCTATGATGCATAAAACAAAATTGAAGTCATTTATCATTTTATTTCAAAGAAAAAATCTCTGGCTTTTTTTCTAACCTTTTCTTAAAATCCCATGGTTTTCTTTCTTTCTTTCTTTCTTTCTTTCTTTCTTTCTTTCTTTCTTTCTTTCTTTCTTTCTTTCTTTCTCTTGCCTCTATCTGTATTTCTTTCGCTTCCCTTTTTCTTTTCTTCCCTGTTTTCTTGCTGTTACCCACCTTTAAATACCGGCCGTTTTTGTCTTTCTCCTGCAGCTCACACCCCTGACAACAGTTTCTTGGGTTTTGTTGTGGAGCAGCACCTCAACGCCAGCGACATCAAGCACATCGACGACATCAAAAGGCAGAACCAATCGCTGGTGTATGGAAAAGTCGACAACTTCTGGAAGGTAGTGTGATCTTAAATGCACTCACATGCATTTACAATGTTATAAACCGACTGAAACATACATTTCGAAGGACTTTTAACGCATTAAACATGAGCATGTTTTATTATTGAGCGTATTTAATTTGTAACATTCATTGCACTCCAGTGTACTTGAAGATAAGTAGCAGCTCTAGTTTCTGAAGATCAGCCCTCATTATGCCTATATGCACCTGCATACTCACACATTTTGAAACGCTTACACGTTCTGACATATACAAATGGACACATCAATATAAATGTATGTATTCCCTCTGAAGATGAAAGTGACGTACTTCACTCGGCATGCCGGAGAACGCCAGTGCACCAAGGATAACCCATTTTCAGACCTCTGAGAGCCGCGCAGTGAAACTCTTTGAACAACCTTGGGTAAAACTTTCACAGGAAACTTAATAACAGTCTGGTTTAGGAGCTCAAATTCAGCTTATCGCCCTCTCCGCGGAGTTTTTAATGTATTCAAATGCATGCTCACACTGCAGCATGGAGACCAAGGGATTACTGTAACCTAGACAAAAATGACTTAGAGACTCGCAGAGATTTGCACATTGTTTGGTTTGCCATGGATGGTTGGATTAGTGCCCCTGCCTTGATGAGCTTTCAGCCGACACCATGTATGTTTCTTAAGCAACTTGGTGGAATAATAATTGAAGACTCAGTTGTCTTCGTGTAACGTATCAGCAGCAGGATGTGGGCTGAAGATGAAATGAATAAGCAGCCCAACTCGTCTCACTAATGATCTCATCTTGCAAATACTGTTGCGTCAGACTTTGCTTGACTACATTAGCGTCACCAGCTCATCTCCACACGGCTGAGTGGCTCATGATGGCGTTTCAGTGCATTATTAGCACACGAGAGATTATGTAGTTGTGTTTTAGAGCAGCAATGGCACCAGAACTTACAATCTTTTGTCCAGATTTAGTTCGATTTTAATATATTTCTGTATGTACCTCTTATATTTCAAATGTGTTCACTTTACCACAGCTTCATATAAAGCAGTGATGTTATCATACAAGTGAGATACTTTTTATGTCAGTTTTATGAATTGCTTTAGTACTCCTATCTAATACTTTTTTATCCTTGACATATAGCTGTACAGAAGCCATTCATCCATGTCTTTTATCCAAGTATTGCATTTAGCTAACTATTTCAACCATAGTACAAGCTGTTGCATCTGTAAAACCATTGTGTTTGCTTCACAGATATAAGATATTTTCACCACAAATTGATGCTGAAAAGGCACATATTGGTGCATTTTAAAAAAAATCACCAGAATTCAGGAAATGAAGTGTTTGATGCTCAGAATTTCCTGAGGGAGGATCACCAGACAGCTGCTTAATGTGCCCCCTGCAGTGTTTGAATAAAAATTCGGCCGTTTGCTTTAACCGTTTATCCAAAATCCAGTGCAGTATTTCAGCTTTTTTTTTTTTTACAATTACTTGACTTTTTTGTCTTTTCATATTTATTTTGGTAGTAAAACTTAATTTCTATTATATTACATGTTTAAAACACACAGTTACACAGTATGAATACATTAAAATTTTCTCTTTTTGACTTTTGTTTTTAATCAAAGCACCTTAGAATCAATCTTTGCATGAAAAGTGCTTTACAAAAGGTGTTATTATGAGTATAGTTTTTCCTGCTGGCTTGCTAAATAGTTTTCAAACACACTTGGTCACAACAGGTGTTACTAACTGACTCACTTAGCAGCATTTTTAAAGCATCACATTAGTGGGAAAAATGGAAAATAGTGGAACAGTGGAAGATTTCCCTTCGGGAATCAATAAAGTCATTCTATTCTATTCTGTTCTGTTCTATTTGTAACACCGTTTGTGAGTAAGTTCTGACGTAGCAAACATTTAACTGACATGACTGATCAACTGTTTCCACTTCATTTGTTTTCTTCATTCTCGAGTAGCATGAAACATGATGGAATAATTACAACTTTCTTGACTGAAAACAATTATTAAAGACTTATTTACATGTTATTCTTGTAGATAGACAAAGGTTTATTTATTTCTTGTTCTTCTTTAAGGTTTTTTTAGCAGTTGGCTAGCAGTTTTGCGACATTGTAAAAGTTTGCTTAAATTTGCTGGAGAATTACACTTAAACACGGTGATAGTTGTGCTAACCAGATACTGATTTGACTTGCCCTGACACCAAACCCTCACAAATGTTAAACTGATGTGAGAAAATAGTTCAGGTCTTCCTAAAACATATTCATCAAAGCTACTTACTCAGTTTCATTTCAGAGCCACATCATAAGACTCTAAATCCCAGAGCGTTGTAGCTTCATAATCCAGAGGTAGCTGATCAGCTACTGTGGTTTATGGCTTCCACTACTGACTCAGAGCTCTCACAGTAGTCCACCATTCAGTGTAGCTTCAAAAAGGGCAGACGGGGGAGCCCATCAGCTCACAGCAAGGGGCATTAGCTGCTAATCAGACTCCCGAGAGTGTTCATTACCTCCTGCTTTTAATTAAAGGGCCATTTTGGGGCTGACTGATAACGAGCCGACCGGCTTTCTCCGTTTCCCTCCCCTGTCCGTTTGAATTGTGCCGTTCTTCGATCTCTTTCTCTGCACTTCAGAGGTTTCGTCTCAGATGATATATTTAAAGTGTAAAGAGGGACTTACTACAAAAACTTACATAATAATTTCTCGCATAGAAGTAAAATCCACAA
This sequence comes from Acanthochromis polyacanthus, assembly GCF_021347895.1. Lineage (NCBI taxonomy): Eukaryota > Metazoa > Chordata > Actinopteri > Pomacentridae > Acanthochromis > Acanthochromis polyacanthus. The sequence continues at coordinate 21,283,522 of NC_067134.1, read as the reverse complement.
TGGAATTATGTCCAGGTTATGAATACATGATCTAAAGATGGAATTGAATGTCTTTTCAGCCTGCAACTATATTCTTTTTCCTCTACATCTTTGTTAATTTACAGAGTTAATTCCTAATTTGTTCAAATGTTATAGATTAGACATGCCACACTTGATCATGAAAATATTGATCAGTTATTAGTATAGTCATTCAAACTGGAATAAAGGACATTTAGTTATGTTTAAAGTCTTTTTAAGCCCTCATGAAGCAAACATTTAGAAGGAAATGGCAACAAGTCTTCTTCCATTTTCACATCCCTTTAACCCTTGTGTTGTCCCGTGGGTCAAAATTGACCCGTTTGAAGTTTGAAAATGTGGGAAAAAAATATATAAAAACATTTCCACATTTTCAACATTTTTTGGGAAATCTTTGAACATTTTTTAGCGGACAAAAGAAATATTAAAATGTTTCTTAAGAACATTAAAAAAAAATCTTTTTTTTTGTGAATGTTCTTCAAAAAAATATTAGAAGGTTTACTGATATATATGTAATCACTTTAGAATTTTTGAAAATATTTACAAGAATGTTCTTGCCTTTTTTTTTAAATAAAACTTTTAAGGAATTTTTGGAATTTTCTTCCTGAAGATTTGGCAATTTTGCAGAAATTTGGGGAATTTTTTTGCTGAATTTATTAATTTTTTCAGACGAGGAAGCAATATTTTTTGGTGCCCGCAAACGAGGACAACAGGAGGGTTAAACATTTCCTCAAAAAGACCAAAGCTTCATGCACAGCCTCTCAATTTTTATTAAATTCTGATTGAATTTCACTTGATTTACAGCAGCAGACCACATTTTTGCATCTTAAATAGATAAATCTTATCCCATGCATTTGTTTTATTGAGCTGTAAAAGAAGAATATGCAGAAAGATGATTGAAATGTGTGCAGCAGTCTAAAAAACTGTGTCCTGCTCTGGCTTTTTAAAAAAAAAATTCTCTCAAGGGGTTAATGTGACTGAGTCAGGTAATAGACTCACCCACATTGAGAAGAATACATCCCATTGAAAGGCCCACTCTCTGCCTGATCAGTATGCAAAGGTGCAGCGCTCTTATTCATCCTACAGGTGTATGAAGTGAACCAGCGTGTGAAGCAGACTGAGTAATCACCCGGCCACACGTACACGCTCCTATTCACACACATTTCTCAGGCTTTCTTGTTTTTATCAACACCACTGCAGCTGCACGTCAGAAGAAAAAATGTTTCTGATGAACATCCGATGCTTTGTCGGGCACATGAGTTTCTCGTTATTAATTTCCTTTGGCAGTGACAAAATTAGGCAAAGTTTTTCTTGTCTTTCCTATGAAGTTTATGGCTTTTATGCATAAAAGCGTCGTAGATTTTCAGAGGGGTGTTTGTTTGAGTTTAGTGTGGTAACGTCAAACCTCTTCGAATCAAGAACAGAGCAGACATGAATGTGGTCCATGCGGCTGGTCGCCATTAGATTTCCTAATCTGCCAAATAAAAAGCAAAAAGTAGTTTCTTTGTTGTTTTTACAGAGCAAGCCACATTCAGGAAATCTAATTTCCATCACAGCAAATTGCAGAATTGGAGCTGTTTTCAATTATTTTGAAAACTGAATGGATAAAACCTTGAGTGTGCGTGTATTTGCCATATTGGAACAATCAGAAATCTGGTGGCAGCACTGGACAAACATGGCCTTTTTCAAGCCCTAAAGAGATTTAATGAGCCAAAAAGAAAAGAAAAATCATATGCTAGGATCTTACAGAGGGGCTGTTCAAAAAAAAAGCCTGCTTATTACAACCTTTTCAGGAGAGGACATGTGGCCATAAGTCTGGCGCTCATTTGGAGATTAGTGTCAGAAGTGCCTTGGCCTGTATCATGAAATATTAATGGCCAGTAAGGTCCGTCTGGCTGAAATGTTGCAATTATACATTACTGCAAGCTAATTAAGGGTGTGCTGGTGGCTTCAGAGCCTCACAAAGACCATGTTGATAAAGGTAAAAATGTAAAAAAAGTGAAATTGTTTTTATAAATACAGAAAATGTATATGTAAATGTATATTTTGTGTCTTTTATGTGGTGAGTGAGTTAGTTAATTTGATTTTTTTAGGGCAGATTTCATAACATTTAATAATATTTCTACTCAACAACTGTACACAGAATCCAGTGCTATGTTGCCTACGCTCTGATTGTCATTCCAGCAAATTTGTTTCTTGTGAAATTAAGCCATTTTTCATTTTGCCGTGACCTCCGAAGTGCAACGAAGCGGCTTCAGGTCGCCCGTCTGACCTGAAGGACGAACACGACTGCGTGTGAAAACAGCCGGGGATTAAAGAAACCGGGACGTTGAGTAATTATTGTTGCCGTTGAGAAGGCGCCGTTGATGGTGAGACCTGAAATAAAACGGCCAGACCACCTCTGAGAGAGCCGTTTCCATGGCAACCCAGTCGGAGGAGGAGAAATGCAGAGCGAGGCAACGGAGAGTGACTGGCTGTTTTTTCGCTCCCGTTATCGTTTTTTCCACTGTACAGTAGAAAACACTCTGGTGTGTATCCGTCTGCACATGGCTGGTATTTCAGAAATACAAATTCAAAATGATCTGTAAAAGTAGACAAGATAACTTTGGCTATCAAGTCAGAGGTGGATAATTCTTGCTGAACCTGTCTGTCTTTACTGGCGTCTCCTTCTGGCGTTTCATGAGACAGAAGGGAACATGGAGAAAGGTGAGAATGAGTAGGATGTCCAGAGAGGGAGAGCTGCCGGCCCTTGGAAGCAGATCAGAGGACACGGTGAAGAAATCCCACCGAGCTGACAGGGACATGAAGCTGGCGTATGAACAGCACCTATGTGTTTTGCCCGCTTTTATGATGGATAGCCGAGCTGAATTGAACATTAAACCTTCATGTGTTTGTCTGATCTGATAGAATGATTCCTCATGTTGTTACAACTGGTCTGAGTGTCGTGGTAGAAACCTGAATTTGACGTTTGAAGAAAGAGCTGAGTGGGAAATGTTATTGCAGTTATTAAATCGACTCCTTCTATCACAGATGTTTATTGAATTAGACCCGAGACATTTCCCAGAAGGGTGTGTTATTGCTTTTTTTTTTGTTGCACAGATCTGCAATGTTGAATTTTACAACTAGAAAGGCAGCATTTTCTGAAACAAGGTCACTTGAATTTTGCACTGTTCAAGGTGAAATTCAATCCATGATAGTGGTTGAATCGTGTGCAAGTCAAAATGAATCATTAAGCTGACTGGAGTGTTTCTCAGTTTATTGAGCAAAACAAGGAAAACGCGCATCGAATATCAACACTGCTTGTTACCGTAATCATTCACAGGAGCAGTAATTGATTTATCTAGATTTGTGAGCGGAAGACAGGAAACAAACAACAAAAAAAAACCACAATAATTAGTGAAATATAATGTCTACAGTGAGGTATCCATCTGATTTCTTTCCTGATGTCAGGATAATCTGGACTCCTCACAGTGACACCTGTTTCATTCACTGTATGCTTCACTGAGCAATAGTTTAAATGTATGGAAATGGTGTTAAGATGCCCCTCAGTGCCATTAGCTTCTGTACACAAGCTTTTAATTGCACCCAACCAAGCATGAGACGGATACAGGTGTTCCATCACCGCAGGACAGGCAGGAGTATTATGGCTGCTCCGTGTGTGTTTTTTTATTTCCTCTTCCTGCATTTGCGCTCAGCCTGTTACACTCAGATGATTAATGTTGCCCACGTCCACGCGGCGGAGACGGACTTGTCAGCAGTCATGTAGCACCTCCTCTACTGTCTCGCAATCAAAAACATGCTCTGGCCAGCCACCAAACTCTAATAGATTATGGACTATTCTGTCTAATGGGGCATGGCAGGGCACCGGAGTGTAATAGCGTTTCCTGACTCCACTCCAAGCACCTCCAGTTACTATTTTACCACCCAGGATTTTGTGGGGGGTTTGTTAAACGTCTGTCAGATTGTCTGGAGAGTTTTACAGCACGTCCATTAAGCTATTTATTTATTTTTTAATCATGTACATCTGCCTTAATATACATCTGTTAGCCCAGGTGTCTTTATATCTGTAGGAGCGAGCAGGCATTTTCTGATAACCAAATGTAAATGACTTGCAAAAATTGCATGTGGTACCTGAAAGAAAATGCATAATTGCTGCAAGCGTTTATGCTAATCAGGGCTTTAGTGTGCGTAAGGTTTTCTATTTATTTGCACCAGCGCATAATTTAGATGCATCCAGGAACTCTTCACTGAATGTAATACATTTTTGGCGTTACTACTGCCTATTTCTTAACATAATACATAAATTACATAAACAGGGATAAAGATGCATGTACATTTAATCTTCTTTTTCATGAAATCATATGGAGTTAGTAGAAGGTAGCTCAGTGGTAAATTTCAGTGTCCATTTCGGACTTTCAATTTAGATTTCATCTGGCCGGCTGTGGTTAAAGTAGTAGCGCAAGTTTTCCACGAGTTGCAATGCTGGTGGTTTGATTTCTGGTTACTGTGACTGCCGAAGTATCCTTGGGCAATCCCCTTCAAGCACCTTGCATGGCAGCTCTGTCGCCATTTGTGTCTCGATGGAAACCATTGTGAAACCCGTTGCGTACCGCTAAGATGCTAAAAAGCTTTCTAAGTGCAGACCATTTGTCATTTAATTTTCCTGAGCTGTTCTGATATAAATTATGACCATTACTTTACTTTAAACTGGAAAACCGTCAGTCTTTTTCTATAAATTTTGTCATGCACTCTACATTTGAAGACGTCTTCACAAAAAGGGTTTCAAGTCCAACAGAGGCTGTGGTGAAGCAAGAGAGCCCAATAGCTGTTACTGTTGCTAAAGTGCACTTGTGCAAATCACCACACTTTAGACCAGCCGCTAAGGTTTATCTCCAACTGACTCAATCTCAGGACGTCACTGCAGGAATGTGTTTCTAATGGGCTCTGCATGTGAGAGCAAGTGTGTGTTAAATAGGAAAAGGATCTTTTTCCCCTCCTTCTGTGAAGAATGGCTGAAGTGAATTTTTTGTTCAGTCTGACAAGCTTCCACTTTTGGGGCCCCACCGTCTGTCAGTTGGAAATTATTTCAGATGGGTGGATGATCTGAGGTGTGTTTGATGTTTGAAGTTGAAGGCAGTTTGAGGGTCGTGTAAGTCGAGCCAAGCGCACCTGTCTGCATCCCGATGAGGCTCCTGCGAGAGTAGACTCAGAAACTCACTCCTCAGAATGTTGTTATTCAAAACCTGGGAGAAAATCAAGCTAAAGAATGACAACATGCAGTGATGTGCATGTTCAAAACACAATCTGATTCATGTCATGTTGTCCTGCTGGTCAAAATAACCTGTTTTAGTTTGAAATGTGGAAAAAATATATACTTTCACTGCGAAACTTCTGATTTCCACATTTTCAACATTTTTGGGAAATCTTTGAACATTTTGTGGTGGAAAAAGAAATGTTAAAATAGTTTCTTAAAACATTCACAGAAAAATCAACCAAAATCCAGCGAAATAGACAAGGAAAACAATATTTTTGATGCACGTAAATGAGGACAACATGAGGGTTAAAGGAAGAAAATAAGTAACTAACCCAAGGAAGACAGACTTTTTTCTGAAACGTAGTGTTGATGCAATGTTTCAGTTGAAATGTGCAGTAAAGCAAAATTATCTGCTTCCTTCCTGAGTTTCTCGACACACTACCTGTGAAGATCACTCACTGAAATATATAAATCTTCTCTCAGCACTGGAGCTCTGCCCCTGTAAGAACAGATATCGAGGAGAAATTTAGCAATAAATGTTTGCTTTCATGTCTAACTTGTTGATTCATATTCTAACCACAGATAAGAGAGCTGATACCAACCCATGAATGTACCTCTCAGCACGTACCAGAAACATGTGTGTGTGTTCTTTTGCACATTAGCAGGAAACGGTGGCTTGATCGCAGGATATGTGTCACTTAGCAACTGCGTTTTTTCAGCTGCGTTTGGTTCAATAGGAACATTTAGTTGTTCACTTGGGATTTTATTTGTATTGCTTTTTGTAGGAAAAAAAAAACACCCAGTCTTGGCTTGTCTGGCGTTCAGGCTGTTCCGACACCAACTGTGCTCATGTTGACACAACAGAGAACATTTGAAATACCTGAAAAACTGTAGCCGAAGCAGCAGTCGAAACACAAACACTGGAGGTAGGACAGAAGCTGAACTGAAATTGTGTATTTTAACGTCTTTTGGCTTGTAAGATTTCTTCCCCGGACACCCATCCCTCAAGCCTCCCTTCTGCCGGCAGAAAGCATCCGCCGCCTCTCCTGTTTCCTCTTAGAGCCAGGGTTTACAAATTCCCTCTGATTTACAAGGTCATAAAACTCATCGCCTCCTTCTCTCCTGCTTCAATCAACCTCGCCAGCTAAAGCGGTTATTTTATAACTCCCCAAGCATGTGCTCCCGTACAAGTCTGCCGCAATCGATCCGCTCCCTGTTCCTCGCTGCATATTGCATGTGCTCTGAGACGCATACGTCAACGTACAGTACAGACGATCGCACACACGCCGCTCACTGAAATCCACACCAGCTCTCCAAGGACATTACAGGGTAAAACTGCCTCATCATGATATCGGTCGGTCGTAATTTCTACTTGACAGCGTGCTGACAGCTGAAACAGGATTATGACTAGAATTTAGAAGGCGTCAGAAAGCAAAGCAAAGAAAATCCACAATGGAGCTAAAAATCTTTGCCCCACTTCTGTGTTTTTGTTTTGCTTTTACCAGGGATGTGATTTTGTACCCTTCAACCTGTTTCTAGTGTTTTTTTCTCTCTGAACACACTCCCCTGTATCCCATCTCAAGAGTGTGTGAGAGAGAATCCAGCCACGCTCCAGAAAGCATCTGGCAAGTGACCGTAAACTGTTGTGTGGAGACTGCCCTGGAGGGTCATGGCAGTACACTGTATGTTCCTCTCTGCACAGTCGCAGTCACTGGAGCGACTGCAATAAAAACACATCACACACACACACACACACACACACACACACACACACACACACACACACACACACACACACGCACATCTTGCTGCCTTTAGAGGCTTTATGATGTCTTCCTTTAGTGCCCCTTTTTTCCATTTCCTTCCTGAGCAGACAGTCACAGCTAACCCATTTATTTTAAACCAGTTACTAGAATGGCCTGCTTTTTTTAAAAAAAATCATTATTTTTATTAACTGATTCTAGACTAAATTAAATTAAATGACTCTCTCTGTCTGTTGTCATTTTGTCTCAAGTAATGTCCACGAACAGCATTGTCTGATTCATTGCATGTCATGAGGAGTAGCTAATCAATCGTGAAAGTTGCTACAGTACAGACAGGTCAGTTCTTTCAAAGATAAGCCACCAGATATTTCTAATATTGTGCGAAACACTGCAACCTTACCAAAGCATGCCTAGTTTCCCAATTACACAAAAACCACCCCAATAATTCACTGAGCAGTGTCACAGCAGCTGCTTATTTTGCTGATAGGCTAATGCTAACAGAGAGTCTTGCTGTGCCTCTTAGCATGTGGCTAATGCTGTTTGTATGACCTGTAACATCTTTTTGAAGGAAGATTCACCAAGTATTGACCGATTATAGGGCTGATAGGAGGCATTTTTTAAAATATCGGGACTCAGATTATTAAGTAAGTACTGATAAATTAACCCTTTGACGCCTGAATTTATTCACAATTAATTTTTAAAAAAGCATTTATTGTGTGTGTTTTTGCTTTCCATCTGATGCTAAAATAAGTGGAGATTGTTAATTTATCTATGACACATAAAACAGATATATAGTAATAACAACAGATATATAATAATTAGGTCCCGCTCTAACCGGTCCTACGAGAAACCAGTGCTGGCAAAAGGTCCTGAGGTACGTATTGAATATGCACAAACCGGCATTGAGGGAATGGATACGCTATCTCTGCTGCAGTCTGAATGAAAGTGGTATGTTGTGAATTCACGACAATAGGCGTTAAGGGGTTAAATGTTTTTTGGCCTCGCTGTTCAAGTAAAATTTCTAAAATATCACATTTAATACTGATTTCTTCGCTTATATTTCACAGTGTGGATGTCTCAGCTTGTCTTTTTTCATTAGCTTCTGATTTCTCGTGCATAAATTTAAAAATGCGTGCGCTCGTTTCCTCTTCAGATACCTGCCTTCATTTCTAAATCCCACCTCTCAAACATGCACGCAAATCCTAGCTCAGCTCTCCTGAGTGAAAAGATTACAGGATAGTGATTTCACCTTCTAATTAGAGCTTCGGCTCTCTCTCTCACACACACACACACACACTGAGCTGCTTTAGTTACAGCAGGCTGGCTGGAGGCATCTGATAGCTCGGCCTCCAGGGACCCTGACGAGCGGCTACCTGAAATTTAAGCCCCAAAAGGAAGCACTGAGGTAGACACACACACTTCCACAGAGAAGAGAAATGTCCTGGAGGCAGAACAGTTTCAAAGGCAGGCTCGTGTGCAGGAGCTGAGTGTAAATCTGAAACAGGTAGCTTTTAGCAATTATGAGTCCTTGCTGCCCATGAGTGTTGAAGCTATTGGAATCAATAATATTCCTGTGTGTGTGTGTGTGTGTGTGTGTGTGTGTGTGTGTGTGTGTGTGTGTGTGTGTGTGTGTGTGTGTGTGTGTGTGTGTGTGTGTGTGTGTGTGTGTGTGGCTTCCTGTCATTACGGAGAAAATGGCTTTCATCTGTACTGCCTCCCTGAAGGGTTCAGCCTTAAGAGTACTCCTGTACGTTGCTCCTGTACGGCTCAACGTTTAGAAGGACAAAGTGAAAAATGCATTTTCCACTTCAATTCAGCGGGAGACACGGGGGAATATTTTTTTGAACAAATGAGGCTGGATTACACAGCAGTTATGTCCTTGTTTTGAAAATCAAACACCTGCTGTGACAATCTCAGCGTTAGGACTATCAAAGGCCTTTTATTATGGAAGTTATGTTTCTATCCAAACTGATTAGCACGACTTATTTTTCAGTCTTATGAGGCTCCCGTGAGCAACGCGACAGTGATTGCCAAGAAACTAAAAAATAATGTGCAGTGTGAGCACATCATAGGCAAGTCCAGGATGGTGCTGACCTCTTTTAAACTGAGAGAGGCCGTATTATTACCCCCAACTCACAGCTTTGAGCTACTTTTTAGGACTTTACAGCATCTTTTGTATCATTTTCAATCCTGTTCGAGTACACGCTGGACTGTTAGCACTCCAATTCACTTCATGATCACCAAGTGTATGAAAGAATGCAGAGATTGAGACACATAAAAGGTGTCCTTGAAGATGAAACACACTGACATCTATTTTTTCTGGCATATAAATGCTTTAAACAGCGATCAGTTTTGACCTCACAGGGTCTTAATTGAAGTAGATATAAGTGAAACCGTTTGATCACGTCTTTTACTTTGGAGGCAGCACACTTGAAGTAAATATTCTCAAAAGGATTCAACTGTAAAGCAAAGCTAAATTAACTTGGAGTCAACATAAAAAAACTAAAACAAATTCACAAATGTTGGAAAATGTAGTCGTCAAAGCAGCAGAAGCTAAGATGTCCTGACTTTTAGCACCTAGTTTTTCTGTCAGGCTCAAAATATGTTGGATCTTAAGCCTCAGAGCGTAACTTAAGTCACAGTTTCAGTTCAAAATAACCCTCATGATGTTACATATGGATGTTAACAAACAGAGAACCTGTTCAGTTCTTGCTTGTGCGCAACTTCTGCTTAGAATGCTAGCATTTGGATTGCAGCATCAGTTCCACACTCAAGTATAGTAGAACTTCACACACTTTGCTATTTCAAGTAGAATGTCTGAGCTGCTGCTGAATCCAGTGAAATTTCTTTGGATGACCAGAGAGACGTTCTGCAAAGTAAGATTAATTGCTTAGTGAAGTATGTTGTACCTAACTGCTCTGGGAAAGGTTCTGTTTAGAGTTTTGTGTCTCCTTCCCACCAGTTCATTTCCTGAGCGATAACAGAAGCTCAGCTGAGGGACTATGTTACATCTGCAAACCTGTTAAGCCAAATGTTGGTAATGCCACTGGATGAAGCCTTGCAGTAGCAATATTAGATATGACATGTGTTGTGCTTCCATGTGTTCTGGTAGTACAGAGAGTGCATAAATTTGTTTATATGCTTGCAACTGTCACGCTAGATGTAAGCGATTATCTTCCTTTTTATAATGTTATAGTTTTGTATTTTCCTTATAGCTCTCCATTTTAACCACTTGTTTCTCTTGACTGTAGACGGTGACGTCCCATCAGTCCAGTTTATATGAAAAAGAGTCAAATGACGCTTCTTCTGTCGACATCAGGATAAAGTCTGTAGAAGAAAGCCTGAGTTAACAAAGAAAGTTGTGGAACCCATTATCTCTGACTGGTGTTCATACAGCCAACACAAAGAAAGCCTGGCTGTGTCAAATCTGCTCTGTGGTCAACCCTTCGGACCTCCTTTTTATTTTGCTCCTTTGTTTCCATGGGTTTCCTGCTTCTTGATGGGCAACAATATGTCAGATTCTGAACCAACCAGTTGTTTCTTAAATGAGATCTGAACCGTAAGAAGTTCTATGTATGAACCAAATAGCGGTTATTTTCCCATCCTGATGCTCATCCATGGCCATAAAGTGCATTTTACAACCAAGAAGCATTTCAGTATCAGTGGAGTCCACTTTTAAATATGTAATTTAATTCTCCGTCTTTCCTTGGTCCGCCTCTGACCTCAAAATCAGCTCAACAGCGTTCCTGTGTGATTAAAAAACTAGGTCGGACATAGCTTTTGGTATAAAGATAACAGGGTTTGTTGGCATATTGTGAATGCTTTAATGTTTTTTTTGATCAAGGACATCACAGATCAGGTGGACCTCAATAACAATAGCCATTGTGTGTGTGGATGCTCCTCACACTGTGCTATTTTTAGCTCCGCCTGCCTTTGTGACCAGATGGTCAGTCAGGTAGCTCGAACAAAAGTTCACCGGGCTACATTACAAAGTAATGATGATCCGTTCTCTGAGAAAATGTAATTCAAAGGCTCGTATTCTAGGATGGTTTTGTGGGTTATACCATTTTAACCTAAATAACCTGAATGTTTCACTAAATTAATTTCAATTTATGTTTTTGTAATGGAAGGATATTCCCAAAGGTCACACTGAAAGACTGATTTAGATGCCTACACTTCTTTTAACATGAAACACTGACTGTTCCTGTTTTGTTTTCCTCTCCGTCTTTGTTCCAGGACAAGAAGAAATACCTTGACATCATCCACAGCTACATGGAGGTTCACGGCACCGTACACGGCACCAGCACCGTCCACCTCCCCAGCTACGTCAAGAACCACGGCATCCTGAGCGGCCGAGACCTGCAGTTCCTTCTCCGAGAAACTAAGGTGAGGCTGTAAATTGACTGGAAGAATGAGTCTTCAGGGAAATAAATGTGTGAAGGTGTAGTTTTTATTACATGTCGATGAATATTGCAAATTAACTGCTGCGCTTTTTCTAAAATTGTAGCCCAATAAAAAAATATGAGTTCGTGCTTTGAATTTGAATGATTTCTCAGAAGAATTTTTCCGAAAATTAGCAAATGCTGATTCTTTTAAGTACGTTTCAGTGCCACAAATCTAAGTTTAAAAAACGAATTAAAGAGTAAATTCTTGAAAGAGATGTTTGGCTCTTGTGAACAGAGGCCCTCTTCTGAAAGAGAACTGATCCGAGTGGCTGCACTTTCTCTGAGTCCGGCCACTTCTCCATTCACGTCATGACTTGTCCCTTCCTCTCACCACTCAACCCACTCTCATTCACAAAGACAAGGACACGGCCACCGAGGCTGCAGCCGGAACGAATTGTACTGCGGGGAGCGAGCTCTTCAGGGGCGGTGACGTATGACCACGTGTTGCCACCTAAACACACACTTTACAGTATGTGGATGTATAGTAAACACAACAGCTTTGTTTTAAGGCTGCAAAGAAGGTGGAGGACACGATGTTACCACAGAGTGTGCTTACACAGAAGTAAAAGATGAAAAACAAAACAAGATCGGCCATTTAGTTAGAAGGTAATGCCTGAAAATGATGTTTTTTTATTGTTGTACATTTGACAGTTCAAGGCTAACCCAGTGCTTCAAGGTAGAGTGTTGATGCATGGGGAGGACAAAACATCACGTTGGCAGTAAATTGAAACAAAAGAACAAAATAACTTGAATTTAGAACTTCTAAAATAATACTCCTAATACTTACATAAAGTCCAATTCATAGTTTCACACATGATCGATGCTGTACAATAGATATGCATTGATCTGTCACAGACGATTGCATTTACTCATCGAACATGGAAAACTCACGGAGCTGCCGTTGATGTTTCTAGAAAGCTGTGATGTTGCACTTTTGACAGGATGCAACAGCTGGTTACATATTGGATTGTTCCATGATTATTCCTGCTATTTACTGAGCAATGTGGGTGAACATAACACGGGATTTCTAGAGAATTTAGAGCTGTGTTTAGAGCCCGCAGATGAAAAGTATGGAGCTACAAATGACCTCCCAAGTCTGGCAGAACCTACATGAATCACAGCTGTTTTAATGGTAAATTATAAAGCTCTGGATGACAGATTATCTCTGCCTGGTCTGTTGTAGCATGTATTGACTTTGCACCATTCTTTTTTCTGGCACATCTGAAGTCAACATAAGGGCCTGTCTTCCCAGTTCAGTATGGCAAATAGGGTCAGAACTCTGTAAAAGAATTGACAAAGTTAACTTTAAATTTTCTTAAAATGCTTCCAACAACAATTCCTCAATCATATATCAGCAATCAGTCATCCAAAATAAACAAAATATTTGTGTTTCCATTAGTATTTATCTCAATTATCTTCAGTTGTTGGACTATTCTGCTATCCATTCAAGTTTGAGGACCATCCACTCTTGTAGAACGCAAGATTTGTTTTTCCACAAGGGACTCAACTGGAACTTTGGAACTTAATTTATTTTTATTATTAAGTTCAGGTAAAGTACGATTCTGCCTGTAGCCACTGCTCTTTAAGTCAAATAAAGGAAGCAAAGGTTACCGTTCAGGCTTTACGTTCTCATACCACAGATTAGCAGGTGGCATTTTTGAATTTTTTATTTTTAGACAAAAGTAATCAGTGGAAGGCTTCTCGTTTGTAGCTACAGAACTTTTACTTTTAAATTGGAGGCTGCTGCCGACAGACTTTTTCATCTGCAGTCTGATTAAGCAAACATTTGCACTATAAGTTGGCTGACTTTTTAATGTTTCCAGCTGACTGGTTTAAAAAGGACAACCCCATAAAAGCGTCACACAGATGCACTTTATGGGCAACTACAGCTACTATTCCCAGGCAGAAAGTCCACATCCAGTTACATCATGATTTGTGTGGAAGAACTGCAGATAAATAAAAAAGAATTGCTTGTTTATTGCAGTGTAGAGCTAGGTAGTTAAGTAGGAGAAGGGAAAATGTCAGATTCAAACTATTTGCTTTCAGTTTTAACCTCAAAGGAGAGAAAACTTTTGCCTTAGTTGTTAGCTTCTCCTTTTCTAATAATCATCAGGATACTTGAGCCAAAAACATCTGATAGCATCCATAACATTTTACAGACACAGTTTTCATTAATTCTTCTCACAACTTCACCAAAAATGTATTCTTTACTCAATTTCACACAACATATGATACCAATGTCAGCTGAAGGTGAAAACTGTCATTAATTCTGTCATTGAATGCGGCAGTCTGTCTTTAGTCTTCA